>NW_008684059.1:0-11522 GCF_000695815.1 Acanthisitta chloris | reverse complement strand
TGGAGTTGATTGTTGTGCGTGATTTGAAGGTAACCACCGCGTTCTGTACTTACCTGATGAAGCAGTGGGAAGGGCTCGGGGGACGAGGTCTCCGGTCACTTGGGGAGCACCTGAGAGTTTGCTGTTCTGGACAGGTGAATGATGCCTCTGCATCACAAAGGCGTTTGTGAATTACATTTATAAGCTAGTTCAGGTGCTCGATTCACCTATGTTACTTTATGCACAAACCTAGGTTTCTTTCCTGAGCCATTTACCTATATGGGATAATTTTTTAATACCTTTGTAAACAGAAACCTGCCTTTTGAGGGGGCATACCTTCCTGGTGAAGGCCTCTGTCTACCATCCTCTGCAACACGGGAATTGTTTCAGAGGAAAGTAGTTCCACTTCTCGGTAGTGGAAAGCAGAACTTATCACAGTGTGTCTCACACTGTGGTTATGCCTCTGAGTCAGCTATAAAGGAATTTTTATTTCCTGAATGTAAGCTGTCCATATTCACATTAAAATTGTCAGGAGGGTGAAGTACCATACCTTAAGCACGCATCTGAAATCTGACAAGCAGAGGCAAGGCAATTGTCTTGCTATTTAATTATTAGTTTTCTACTGGCAATTTACAGGTTCCTCCCATTTGCTGTGTAGGACTCGGAAATGGTAGCCCAAATTTTAACTGAAAAACTCCTTGATGAACTGCAGTTCCTTGACTATATTCCAAACTAGGTGAATGTTATCATCTAAGTATGTTGTTTCTCTGCTGTTCAGTTGATTTGTCTGAAGTATACCTGTCGAATTAGTTTTATTTGCCATCACCTATGATTTGAGCATTTACTAAGTGATCATATTCTTAAGGTCTTTATCACAGAACTGTCCATTTCTGGCTGGCAGCACATGTAGGAAGATACCTCCAAGATCATAGTTCATTTGTATAACTGTAAAGAATAAGTTTCCTATAGATGGAAGACTCTTCTAAGGCCTGTATCTGAGCATGACTGGCCTGTGACTCAGAGAATACTGAACTGCACTGTGGGGTTGGTTGTAGTAAATAAGATAATAGATTTAGCCTTCTCAGTGAGGCTGTTCCTGCTCGTGTTGGTTACTTTGCATTCATTATGTGCTAAGACAGAAGCACTTAAGGGATGGTATGAGAAGCAGAGAACCAGAATTTTTAATTATTTTTTAAAGAATATGGAGTTCCAGAAAGTATATTAGCAGCTCTTTGGCTTTTCAAAGTCTAATTGGAAGTCTGAAATACTTAAATATTAAAAAGGGTGGCTCTATCTCAGGTATTCATACTAAATAGAAAGAAAAGGAGAAAAAGGAAATTACATCACATTGTCAAATAAGGAACAGCTAGCTGGAGTGGATGACTTGTAGTGCAAAAATGTGCCCCTCCTCCTGTGAATTGCTTCTGAGATTTGTTAAAGATAATGTGGTGGCAAGGTGAGCAAAAATAGGTTGTAGATTTAAAGCAGACACATTTCTTCCCCTCCCAAAAGGGGTAAGTAGGTTGTTGGTTTTTTCTTCCCCTCTTTTCCATTTCTTAGAAATATATAAGCTCCTTGTCAGGACTGTTGCCTTTGTAAAGTCTCTCCAAAATCTGTACAGGCATTTAGAAATCTGAACAGCAAATTGTTGTATTCCATACTATTAAGTGAAATATCCTAGAGCATGCTTTGGTCTAGTGTGCATACCAGAAAGGTTTTCTTCATTATGAACTTCACTCATCTCAAATATTTGGTTGCATTGGGGCTGGGAGAGAGGGAACAGAGTAACAAGATTCTGCGTGTGATCAGTGATAAGTGTTAAGCTAAGATATATGCAAATGCTTTTTAGTTTCTAAATAGAGGATTACTGTTGTTATAACACAAGTGCTTATTGATATGTATGTATAAGGCTGGGACATCACATTGTATCCACAGGAAAACTGTTCCTGTAGCTTGGTTTCCCACATATTCCCATGTACATTCCTCACCCTGGAGATACCCTGCTGTTTATGGATATATGTTTGACCATTTTCAGCTCACATGGAGCCATCCTGTTACCCACCACTCATCAGTTCAAGTATATTTGGCCTTGTAAAAAATAAAAAATCAATCTCATCTCGAATCTTTAGCATAATTCATATTTGTTGATAGGAGCAGGATTTCAAAGTATCTCCTTTGCACAGTTGCCTTACAGTGGATGGTGTTGATAGCTTCCTAATGCACCAACAAACCTTTGAATTGCCTCGGTTTGTGTCTGCCCTGTAATAATTACTAGCTATAGTTTTAGTTTGAACTCCGTTTCATTTGACTAACACAAACTGTAACCTCTTCAAGAGTGCTTCGATCTTTCTAAGTGCCACAATCTATACATAACTAGGCCAGACCAGCAGAGTGACTGGATACCCATTCTGTACAAAGGAGCAGCACACAAGTGTGAGATCAAGAATGTTTCATTACAGCAGTGTCCATTTTCTCTAGCAAATACAGTTTGATGTTATTTATGGTTTAGATCCATACATTTTTAAGGAGGCAGGGTGGACAGGAGTGACAGTGAAAGCTGTTATTGGGTATATCTTCATGACTGATTTTTGTAAATTTTACTGGTTTTTTAAAGTCAATTACTAGAATATGTAGTGCTCAGCTTCAGTAAGAGCGTGCTGTCTAAAATACAGTTTGTACTCTCAGTTACATGTTCTCCTGTCTCCCTCTTAAGATGCTGTGTCTTCAAACAAGCTTATGCATGTTTTAAAATACAAGCACCAACTCTCTAGACTCCTCTGAAAAAGTAACTAGGTGGTTTATTGAAAGAGCACAGACCTTACGTCTCTGGATACCCCTAGCTTAAGGCATGGAAGATAGTTTCATAACTCTCTGAAATGTCAAGGCAAATCACCTTCTGTGAATTCACAAAGAGGTTATTGTTAGAAGGAAGCAAGTTTTATGGCCAAAAAAATCGTCCGTGCTTTATTTTTTAAAAAATAAAGACTGACCAAAACAAGCAAAAATTATTTTTTTCCTAGTGCATCTAAATATTTAGGTCCATTTCAGATGCTGAGCTTAGCATTCCAGAGGGATTTCAGAGAGACTGCAACTGTCAGTCTTGAGAGCTGAGATTTAGACAGCACTCAGAAAGCTGACACAGTAAGTACTAGCAGTGGTTTTGGCGTGGGATCTAGTGGAGGTTGGGCTTCTTAACAAGCCCTGCAAGGGCTGTGTTATCATAGCTAGCACATTACATGTGCTCTCAAACTACAGCACTTGTTCCCCATCTCATTTTTTTCTATCATAATCAATGTCTTGCTCATGGTCTTGTCAACATCTTATATGTGTGCCGAGGTGGAGTTCTGTAATTTGCTGACTAATCAGTGTTCTGTATCAGTGATTTTTTAACTTGTGACTTGCATTTGACTTCAGAAATACCGAAATGGACAGTAGGTATTAGTCTTAAGCTTCACTAATTCATTATGCAGTTCTTTTGCAGATTTGTTGCTAATAAGATAGGATCTGTGAGGCAGGAAAAATCAGTGCTCAGTACAGTGTGAAGTGATAAGCCGGATGTTTTATTTGCAAGTTATGTTAATGGGATAAGAAATAATTTCAGAATTGGTGCTATATGTGTACTGTGCTGCTGAAGTCTTTTTGACAAATGGGTAATTCCAGTGTTCTGCTTGCACTTACAGAACTGTGTTACTGCTTTCTGGGACTATGTGTTTATATTTAATTTTGCTACAAAAATCTGCAATTCGTATTACTGGGAAGGGTCCAACTTAACTGTATTCTGCAAAAATTTCCAGGGTTAAGCTAGCTTTTTAAGGAGATTGTCTGAAAAGAAAGAACACGGTCTTGACTAAAATCAGGAGGGCTGAAGTGAGTAGGACTGTGCTGCAGCAGATGGAACCGTGGTTCAGCCCCTGTTCACTTCTGCTAAAGTCTCCTGTCTAGAGTTATTCTGAAATGCCTGGTTTCTGGCAGTGAATAGAAAATCCCACGTCTGTTGATGCAAGGATGATCACTGAAAGTCATGATCGAGAAAACCATCACACTCTCAAAGAGAACGGGATTAGGTCTTGCACATCATAAACAGTCAGAAGCTATTTTGCATATACTGTTTTCTTAAGATGGTCAGTTCTCAAGAGAGATACAAATTAATTTGTTTTGGGTGGGTTTTGTTTTGGTGGGGTTTCTCTGTGTTTTGTTTAAACAGCCAGATAACACCATATTGCAGTTGCTGAATTTAGGTTATTTGTGTAGATGAAGCACAGACACAGAGAACATCTTTGTTTCTAGTCTTGGACTTAATTTCTCCTGCCTTCAGAATGCTGACTGATTTTACACTACCCCTTCCCCTCCCTGATAATCCTTTCTGAATTTCCTAAACAAAGCCCTGGGAATTCATTTGTTCCTTAGACTGTGATTACTTACTCAATATATAGCAATTGACATAATATTTTTTCCTGTTGTAAATGGGCCACATATTGTTCTCACATTGAAAATAGATCTGAATACAGTAGGACAGTTTGAGCTGAGATTATTTCAAATAACTAGATTTGTTTGAAACAGCTAGAAGGCTTCAGGCTGTTTTAAAGTATCTCAGTGCTTAAGTTTGTCAAAAATAGTGATTGCTCTATATAAAAAAAGTTTTAGAATTCCAATTCAAGTAGTCTAATTCTCTTTATTGGAGTGAAGGCTACGGAAGGTAATACTTAACAACAGACTAGGCTGTTACATGTAGGCTACACTGGAGACCATAAACTCTTTAGCAAAAAAATACAACTAAAGATAGCTAGCTACTGGGAAGTTAAATAGATTGTTCTAGAAAACTCTTAAAACTTTCTCATGACTAACTAGTAGTTTACATACAAGAACTGAAGTTGTTGATGCACAGTTGCCATATATCAATAATAGCTTTACTGAATATATTTTTACTTTTTTTCTATACAGTTTAATTCTGTAAGAAAACTTATCTGTTTTGTACTTTAATTTTGCAGTCAAACTCAAAACAAGAAGTTTGATCAAGTTTTCCTATTGGCAACTATTAGGACAGCAGGCTTGTCTGCAAAGCTATTGAATTCCTTGAATACTGAAATTTCAGGGGAGAGATGAAATCGGGTTTGCATTTCTGATTTTTGTGTCCTGTCTTTTGAAGGGAATGAAAACTGCAGGAAACCCATCAAGGGCTGAATTTCTAGGGTTGTGAGACATCACCAGTGAACACTGCACGATGTCAACTGCAGGAGTTGCTGCTCAGGAGATGAGAGTCCCATTAAAAACTGCATTTCTTCACACTAGTCAAGGCATGGGGAGTCTGAAAACCTGCTGGGGTAGCCACGGTGGATTTGAAAAGTGAGTGAGGCTAAAATTTGATCTACTGCATCTTCAAGTATATGAAATAAGTGTGATGAATACTTGTGTCAGTACAATTTATTTACAGCAAAGGCTTTTTTCTTTTTTTTTAGTACTTTCTTTAATGTGGACCCCATAGCAGTGGCATATAATTTAAACCCATCAACAGAGCAGCATTTGCCATCTGTCGGTAAGTACAAGGGCTGAGGCAGAGCGTGGGGAGGTGCCACGCTGCCCCCGGGCGGCGGAACGCGAGCGTGGCGAGAAACTGCCCGAAACCCACTCAAATAACGGGGTGCAGTTAAAACGAATAAAAACACACACCCTTTCCTTGTACTTAAGAGGCCTCCGAGTTGCAATGACAATTCTGACAGAAAATCCATTCAGCAAAATAGCACTTGTTCTATTGTAGCTGTTCACTGGGATGATTGGTGTGTCTTGAACTACCTCGTTTAACTGGAGCACTGGCCTAAACCAATAAGATAATCACCTGCTCTCTTACCTAAATGCATAAATCCATGGCCAGAAGAGATCTGTAATACCTGTGTTTCACTACTGGAGTCATTAAGCAGATGTTATGTATTGTTGCATTACAAGGAGTTTTATATGCAGTGGCAAACTAGAAGGTTACTTAGAAAAGTGTCTCTAAGAATTTCTCACCTTTCTAGGGCACTCTTCCAAGCCGGCTTCTAGGAATGAGCACACTGCTGAAAGTTGCATCCAAGTCCCATCTCAGGAATCCAGTCCACCTCCTGTAACCCCCAAAAATGAGCAGCCAGTTTCAAGACGTGAAGACCATCTTGTTCCTGGCTTTAGTAAGCTCTCATTAACCATGGGCTGTGTTTCTGAAGAAACACCTCCTCACATGCCGCTAAGAAACGGGCCAATTCAATTTCTGTCTGCATCTTCCAATGACCGTAGCTCCAGGCCACTACCCCCTCTGCCTATTTCTGAAGACCTTACTCTAGATGAGGTTGACAAAGAGGTGGAATTCCTGACTAGCTCAGATACAGACTTTTTGTTAGAAGATTACGAACTTCCTCCGTTTAAATCCCGTGCTCCAAGCCGGCGAAGCTTTAGGGGCTGTGGACAAATCAACTATGCATACTTCGATACTCCAACAGGACCAAAATCAGAAGATTCCAACCCTACACAAAGCCTAAATGTATACATATCCAGTATTTATCCTCCTCCACAGCAGCTGCATCGACGTTTGCGAAGGTCCCATTCTGGGCCAGCTGGATCTCTTAATAAACCAACAGTAAGACTATCTGGACACTTAAACTGGTCTTCCCCAACCTCTGATGAAGATAAACCAGAGATTCCACCAAGGGTTCCCATACCTCCAAGGGCTCTCAAACCAGACTACAGAAGGTGGTCAGCAGAAGTTGCTTCTGGTGCGTACAGTGATGAAGACAGGCCTCCGAAAGTACCCCCGAGAGAACCTTTGTCACACAGCAACTCCCGTACCCCGAGCCCCAAAAGCCTTCCGTCATACCTCAATGGGGTTATGCCCCCCACCCAGAGCTTTGCACCTGATCCTAAGTATGTCAGCAGCAAAGCTCTACAAAGACAAAACAGTGAAGGATCTTCCAACAGGGTCCCTTGCATTCTTCCAATTATTGAAAATGGTAAGAAGGCCAGTTCAACGCACTACTATCTGCTACCTGAAAGGCCTCCGTATTTGGACAAGTATGAGAAATTCTTTAGAGAAGCTGAAGAAAGGAGCTCTAACACTGAGGTTCAGTCCTGGTCTGGTGACTGCACAGCCAACTCAGCCCCAACAAAACTGGACTCAAAACCCAGAATGGACATAAGTGGTCACCCGAAACGGAAACACCTGTCTTACGTGGTTTCTCCATAGTGTCTAAAAGCACAGTCTCAGCTCAGTTGTTCAGGATGGAGCTGAACTTTATCAAGTTACAAAGTTCTTACGGTTCTCAGATAATGAAGTAGGAGCAGTTTGTCCTCTGAGAACTGGAAAGTGGATGGTAAAGTCCTCTTATGCTGCATATATTTGATAATGTTTCTTAAGAATCTGTCTCGGTATGTAAGCTGAAAACCTACAAAGATTCCACAGAAACATATGGAGGGATAATAGTCACAGTTGGCCAGTTGAGTGCTACCTAGATGAATGTATTTGGTAGTCACATTATCAAAAAAGTAAAATAAATCAAGTTTTGCTTATAAGTACTTACAAAGTGGACAACAAACCAAGTAATGCAGTACAATTGTTGTATCAGGTACTTTCCAAAATTTTTTTACACAATAATTCTATTGAGAAAGACTGTCCTCTGACTAGGATGGGTCAGCCTGATAAGAAGGTAACTGCAAGGTCTGATATCCACTTCAAGACTTGGCAGACATACCGGAAGTGCATTTTGAAAGATTAATCTATTTTACAACTTAATTTGATGCTAAGAGACTTTTAAAGTGAATTAGGCTTTGTGGATTCACTCGCTAGACACACTGGGCTCAATTTTGCAGTTCTTCCTAGAAGAGGCTTAGATCAGCTATTGCTAAGCCTCTGCTGTTGCTCTTTTCCTGCTGGATCCTAGAAACCTGTGAAAGTGTCCCGAGCAGCCCATACAGTTGCTATTAGGCGGTAACGTCTACGTGCTCACCTAGAGTCTGCAATTCTGACTGTATTAAATGTAGAAACACAGCACAAGCTGGTCTTGTGTTTTGGTTTCTGTTCAGTATTTTAGGGGAGGAGGAGGAGAGTATGAGGAAAAAACGTGATTCATTTCTGAACAGTGTCAGTTCCCATCTCTTGCTGCTTCAGATGCTGCTTCTTGCTGTTTAATTTTTCCTCACTGTGCCTCAGTGATCCACTGAAGTTCACTGAGGTGCCACATTAGCAGTTTCTCATGCTCATTTTGGTTACATTTATCCTTTTACAGATAAGCACAAGAGAAAGGGTGCTCATGAAAGGGGGTAGAGAAGTTGAATGTGTTCCTCCTAACAGAAGTAAACAAGCTGTTTACAGTTCAAACTGCTGAATGAGACGTTTGAGCTATTTTAAAGCTTACTTTTTATTTTAGTACAAACTAAATGAAGGTGAAATACATGCTATAGAAATGCACTGATATTTCTGCATCCTGTACAGTATTGAATAAAAAAATAATTCACTTTGTATTTTGAATATTGCCAGGTCTTGAGTTTAATAAAGTTATAAAATATTTATGATACATTTTGGGTTTTGCTTTATTGAATAGTGTATGCAATTGTGCATTTGAGTTGTGCATTTAGTGGAAAGTGCAATGATGTTAAATATGCAACAAATCATCATAGAATCAACTGGGTTGGAAGAGCCCTCAAGGATCACTGCGTCCAACTCTACCATCGTTACTAGACCATGGCACAAAGTGCCACATCCAATCTCATCCTAAAAACCTCCAGGGATGGTGAATCCACCACCTCCCTGGGCAGCACATTCCAATGCCTGAGCACTCTCTCCATAAAATCTCTCTTCCTAATATCCAACCTAAACCTTCCTGGCAGAGCTTGAATCTGTGCCCTCTTGTCCTGCTGCTGGTTGAAATGTTCAATAACTCACATCACACACCATTAATTTAAAGTCTTCCTTTCTACCTGGTAGCATGGTGTCTATAGTTTTGTGGCAATAAAACATCCTGTAAGTTTAAGTTATCTGGCCTGACATTATTGGTGACTTGGGTCATTTCTGGAGTGACCCACAGCGTGTTATCATCCAGAAAAGAGAGGGCAGTAGTGTTCCTGTCTTCAGTTTCTCACCTGATAAAAAATAACTAAATTGTACATTAAGGGTGAGTGAAGAAGGACTACTCATAATCTGAGGCTGAAAAAAGCTTGAGTTTAGCCTGGTGAAGAGGGGAAAGAAATTGTCAATACTTGCCACAAAGCAAGTCTATTTCACCATAGTATGCAAGCCATGGATAAAGTTACTGAAGATACAAAGCACCACATAACTTTGATCTTCTAGTTGTGTATGCAGGTAAATACTTTCCATGATCTGGCAGCCTGAACATTTCTGTCAGTGGATCTATTTCAGAATAAAGCAGGTTACCATCCTTGGAATTCTACTCCATGGGAAAAATGGCAGAGTTTTTCAGTAATGCCCTAATCACTTGCCTTTTATAGCTGCAAAGACCTGCAAAGCTTCATTTCTGAAGATGCTTAAACAGCTACTGCTGTGCCATCACACCGCTAAGAATCCATACAGATTGGCCTCCAAAACATAAACAAGTTAACTAATTCTGTGCAAGGCTATCCACCTAATATTCAGCCTACCAAAAGCTCTGCTTTCCCTCCACCCCCTAGCTTTTTCTAAGGTGGAAAAAGTAGGATTTATACATGCAACCTTTCCCTTACATATGAGCAGTTTTAATCCAAGGACCCCAAAATAATGTACCTTCTTGGTTACACCATCACTGCTACAGCAAACAGATGAACACCGCTAAGATACAGCTCTTCTTTCCTTGTAGACTCAGGAGCTGTATTTCAGTAGAACTCAGTCTAAACCCAATCAACTGCCCTACAAATCTCTCCTAGCTTTTGCCTCTGGATCCCACTCCATTCCTGATACTCACTCCCCCCATCCTACACCCCATTTTTAGCCTAAACATACCTGGTACAAAATGGGGAATTTGCTACAGTTTCCCCAGCCCTGCATGCCAGCAAATATTTACACTTCTGTTAGCAGTGGAAGTTCCCTAAAAAAAAAACACAACCAAAACCTCTTAATGTAGTAGCAGAAGATTTTACCTGATCTGCTTCTGAGTACAAATGATTTTTATATTTATAGTGCTGAAAAGCTTAAACTCATTCTAAAACTTTCCTTTTGAATGGTCTTACATAACACAGAGCTGTAGCTGATCATCAGTTTCTTTTGCATCGTAAGAGATAATCCAGAAAAGAAACCTCATTTGGAAGCATGTTGATTGACAACATAATTCAAATTATTGTTGCTGTCACCGAGTTTTCCATTCACTCCCAGACTGCAATAGACACAATTACTACCATCCTGAAACTGCAGAGAGCACTCACCAAGATTGTGTTTGCTCCTTCTGCTGCCTTGGTTTTGGTTTTAAGCAATCTGAGTGAAGTTTGACATGATAAAGGAAAGCTTCCATCTACTACAGAACAGACACCAATTTTGCAAGGGCAGTTATTACAGCAGGAGTAGTTGCTGATGCTGTTCACACTAAGTCTTGTTAGGAATTCAGGGTTAAGCTGATGGCCAGATCAGTCATGGTAGAAGTTCCACCCTTCAAACACATGATTACAAACTGTGGCCCTAACAAACATTTTGAATATTATCACAAGCTCTATGTTAAATACTCTCTAGACTACGTCAAGAAGGAAACTGGAGATGTAAGTAACATAGTTTTATCTGCTTGTAGACCCTTTGCAGTTAGGCAACCTATTGATTTTCTTTCTGCGTGTACTGAGTGTTCCTGGGGTAACCTTATGTTTTTAAAATAGCCTAATCTTTTCATTTCCTCTTAGCTTGCTTCCCAAAACAGATTAAATTAATTTTAAACTGAAAACATATAACAAATTCCTGTTTCTCGTAGTTCCTCGGCACTGAAAATCTAGCACACAAAGTTTGACTATACTTAATATTTGTTAAATAGTGCTGCAGAGATTTCTGGCTGCTGAGGTTGTGATTAGCATTTGCAAACTGAAAGCTGTTACCCCCACCCATCCTGCATCCTAATTCAGATTTTGCATAATCCCTGCCCAAATGCCTATTTTCATCCACACAGCTAATTATTTTTTCTGAATCATAAATGGAGCCACACCTGTGATGGCTCATAGACTGTCGCTATATTATTTATATATCAGTGCGCACCTTGATCCCAGTTGCAGTTAATTTTGGAAAAGGTGTTAGATATTTCAAATTTTAAGTGGCAAGCCACTGAAACATGGGACCCATGACTGCTATTCATTTCCTTACAAAGTGATTCAGAGGAAGAGATGCTTCTATGTTTAAAACCTGCAGCTGGCCGGGCCCAGAGTGGTGGTGAACGGTGCCACATCCACTTGGCGGTCGGACACTTGTGGTGTTCCCTGGGGTCAGTGCTGGGCCCAGTGCTCTTTAATATCTTTACTGATGATTTAGATGAAGGGATTGAGTGCACCATCAGCAGTTTGCAGATGACACCAAGTTGGGGGGAGTATGGATCTGATGGAAGGTAGGAGAGCTCTGCAGAGGG
>NW_008684058.1:19053-20877 GCF_000695815.1 Acanthisitta chloris | reverse complement strand
TATATTCTGATATTTATCGAATCTGTTGATATTTATAATAAAATTCTTTAGATACTTAAATAGAATTTATGCATTATTTGATTATTTGTTTTCAAATGAAAACTGCATGTAGAAATCATTGTTCAGTTCTGTTTTTTGCAATGTGAGTAAATGTATGTGGTAAGTTAGAGAGAATGTCTTTCAAAAACAGGCAGGGCAGACTTGTGTGAAAAGAGAGTAGATGTTTGGAATTGGTAGGAATTCTTTTTTGAACAGTGTTAAGTTTGTCTGTTTGTAGGATGCTGAATCAGAGCCTACTGATGATGCAGAAATATTGAACTGAATTCTCAGTAGCAATAGCTGATCATGCCAGTTCTTGATTAGAAATGCCTGAAAAAGCTAGGGACAGGACTTCCTTGCCTGGCTGGCATGCCAGAAAGTTAACCTGTGTCATTTCCATTATTAATTCTGAAGGATCAGCATAACTCTGTGGAACAGTGTGAATTTGGGAAGCGACATCACCATCAGAGAGGACAGCTCAGGAAAGGTCTATATGTATGACAGCTAAAGTGCAAAGACCTTTTCCTAGTCTTTGTTGTAGACTAGTCATAGTCTTTTGTCATTAGATCTTATTCTAAACAAAGTATCAGGTGATATTTTATGCCTATCCAACCATTTTTGAGGGTGGTATTGAATTTTTGGTCCTTCCTCTTTTGTTTACCTCATTTACAAGACTGTGTCTCCCATACAAAAACAGATGGTGTGGATTAGAAAATTGCCCTTTAATTTTCTATTTTATTCTGCTATTGGTATTGATGTTTGCTGTAAAAAGTTTTTTTTCAGATTCCTAAGTAAAGCAACATTGTACAATGTATATTCAACAGGTCATGATTAAATCACACTTGAAATTTTCCTACTAAATTTTGTTCCTTATGGGAGAGTCCCATGTAACCCTGTATTTTACAACTATTACAGTAAACTACTATATATTATATACTGTACATGATAAGTGGGACACTACAGGGGCAGAGAGATATAATAGCTTTTTGTCTGTCTTCAAAAATGGGAGAAAACAAAGACTTATCAGGATAAGAGACCATCTCTTTTTTCCAGGCCGGTATAAAGCTTTCTTGTGAAAAGACTTATGAAATATTTAACTAACTTGAACTTTGCATAAAATATTAAATTATCTTTGCCTTGGCTTAAAGTCATTTCTTTGACAACAGAGAAAGATAATCAACTTAAAAGCTCTCAGGCTGATGGAAGTATAATGCTGCCTCATACTATGAGGCAAATGCAGGATGCACTCCAGAATGACTCAGTAAATTGTACCTCTGGTTTGGAGGTAGAATTCCAGACCTACTGAGTAGGTACAAAAACCCTTTCATGTGAGTAAATGACTTTAAATATTTCAACGCAGATATTGTACTATCTTGGCCTTGGTCCAAATAGTTAGGCTTGTTCTCCATGCACTTCCAGGAAAGCTAAGTATGCCTGTGCAGCTTGTGCTCCCATGTCAGTGCTTCAGCCACAAGGCTGGAAAAGCTTTCAGTGTTGTATGTGATGCTGTATTGTTATGTGACTCTGCAGCTTCTTCCTTTTTATATGCTTCCCTTGAGCTGTACTGCTCCTTCCTTTGAAGAGTTTCTATGCTTGGCAAGTACTGCCCCATCCCAGGTAGTAAAATGCAGTGATTTCATTGCAGTGTAAAATACAGGAGAACCAGTGAAATTTAAGTCAAAAAGAAAATAGTGGTGCAGAAAGGCTGTGTGTGGCTGCAGTGTGTGCATTTGTCCTGTGCACGTGTGTGTGAGGTGAATGTGTATGAAGAAGAGCAAATTTTTT
>NW_008684058.1:16415-19020 GCF_000695815.1 Acanthisitta chloris | reverse complement strand
TGGAAGAGTCTTCAGTATTTATTTTCTTGCAAGATCACTTCAGCTTCTGTATTAACGAAGAAAAAAGTAGAGGCAATGAAATTTTTGTCTGGAATATTGTAATTTGATCAATCACTGTAGTAGTAAGTCCTAGTCAAACCTGATTGCCAATAGCTCAGTATGTTTTAATATATCAGCTGTTTGCTAAGATACAATAAATGGATTTTTGACTGAAGTTGCATACAGATACAGACAACAAAGCTGAGCAGGTAGAAGAGTTTCTTCACAGTAGTTATCTGAGAATCAGATCACTTGCTAGATTGCAGAAGTAGCTTAATGTTTATAAATCTCTTTTCTGAGCACAATAAGTGAATGTTAATCTGTGCAGGTCTGATCTAAATTGAGTTATCCTGACTGATGCCATCTGAGAAGGACATATAATTTAATTCATTTTACCCCAGGCATCCAGTGTTTATGCATTTTACAATTTACCTGGAATCTAGCTAAACAAATACTCATCAGAACTAAGAAAGGTCAGCGGTCTCTTATGTAGTTTGATTTAGGAGTTCTAGTTTTGTCATTAACCTCTTAAATTTTTTAATTCTTAGAGATACTGAGAGTTCATGATTCCTTTCAGGTTTAGCTCTGGTAACTGCAGAAGTTAATCACATTTCAGTCCTATTGCAGCTAAGCCTCACAGCATTTATGGATCTAAAGCTCTGTCTTCCAGGTCGTGGGCTTCTCTTCTGCAGTCTTTCTTTGGGAAGACTTGTAGGAGAAAGCCCCATATCCATGTGCCTGCTCTTCTCAAAGCTGGCTGATTAGCAAGCACTAGACTATGCTAACTAGTTGTATATGAGATGATGGAAGAAGAAGCAGTCTCAGACCTTTAAGATAAGTCATAAGTTTGGATGGCCCTTGGAGGGCATACGTCAGGGTTGCGTTTATGGAGAGTATATATGGAGAGTATTTGGAAGGTAGTAGTAAGATACTATAGAGCCATTCAGGGAGCTACACATGGGGAGAGGAAATAATTTATCTTGGGTCTGCAAGAGGGAAAGGGGAAGAGAAGAAAACTGCTCAGTGAAGAGAACAGCAGAATTCAAGAAGGGTGGGAAAAAAGGTGTCACTGATCTTTTGATCACTGATAGGGACATCACTGATGACTATCACTGCCACAGTGAGGGACCTTGACAGGCTTGAGAGGAGCCTGTGCAAGCATCATGAAGTTCAACAAATAAACCACTGATCACCTTCAGAAATTTGAGGGGTTTTCCCTTTGCTTTGGAAGCAGTCAATGAGTTACCCCATCTGCATATTCATCTTAAGCTGAAATGTGCTGCAAGAATGCAGGAATTGTTTGGAGGGATGGCATGTTAACAACCTGACCCAGAGATACACCCTCTCACTGTTACCCTGTCCTTAAAATCTCAGTTTAGTAACTTCCAATTTAAGACTCTTGAGAACAGTCTAAGGAGATGACCTGTCCTTCCACAGTTCTGGTTCATATATATTGATGAAATTCTGGTATGCTGGAGTTAAAAAATGAGTCCTCAGATGGCTAGTTGACCTGTTTGCATTACAAAGAGATGGTCTCCAGGGCTTTCATACTCCACTGTGTTCTCTTTGTATTCTTCTCTTTATTGTCATGTTTTTCTCATTTCATCAGAAGTTATGTGTAGGGTTCAGGAACTTTCAGCCTTTGAATTTTTCCACATATGTGTAATTATTCCGTCTCCATTCCTGAAGAGGCAATAAAGAGTGGAAGCATAATGGCACATACAGATGAGTGAAAGATGCTGGGTTACTTGTTTGGGTCTTGGTTTCTTTTTCAGGAATGTGAATTGTTCTTTTCCAGAACAGTTTTAAGATAAAGATGGTTTTCCATCTTTGGTAGTTCTCCTCCCCCGTGATTTTCCATGGATTTTAGGACTGCAATAAAACTGTGTAATAAGCCTACAACTAACACGTGAGTTGTAAAAACAAATGTGCAGATTTTAGTGCTTGAGAGAATTAATTTTAAAGACAAGACACACAAAACCCCCTTATTTTTTCGAAGGAAAACTCATGTACCTCATGACATGAATAGATCTAACATTCATCGCAGAAACTCAGAATACACTTGCTGGTTCTAGTGTTTTGTGGAATATGAGCAACAGGAAGCAATTAGTTTTATAGGTACAGAATATGCAGAGATAAACATCATCAGATGTCTTGACATTTTTTATACTTGCTGTTTGCACTGGATTCCTAGAGGTGGGTAACTTTGTAGATTTAGGAATCAACTCATCAGATTATTCAGTTTCCTCTTTTTGGGGGGTTGAAGCATCTTCTGTGCAGTTAAAATGAACCTAAAGAAAAAGACTTCTGTGCACTAAAAAATACTAAAAAAAAGGATGAGCTCATGCACTTTATGTTCATTCTTTAGGGTGGCAGGTCAGTCAGAAATGTATGCTGCAGAAGAACATATTGCAAAATTTATATTTAAAAGGGGAAAATGAAGAGAGCTTGTTGCTGGTGAAGGCTTAGAACATAAATGAACATATCTGTCCCAGTCACTGTACTCTTCAGAAAGCTGCCTGCCTTTCCCAATGCATAGGGAATGGAGAATATGTTTCCTGGTTTT
>NW_008684058.1:14470-16366 GCF_000695815.1 Acanthisitta chloris | reverse complement strand
TAAGTTTCTTCCTTATATCCAGGTAGAGGTGAGACTAGACACAGAGAAAAAAGGTCAGTTTAAGAGAAAAAAAGCACAATTATAATTATTGAGGGTAATACAATAATTATGTATTTCTGTTGAAAGATTAAAGTTTTAATTGCTATTCAGAATCCTAATTCAAAATAACAAAAAGTGCATCAGCCTGTAAATGCCAACAACAAAAATGTTCGATTGCATATATTTGGTTCTGAAGCATCTCCCTTAACATCAGTCAGATATGTTTCTCAAATTAAGAAGCATAGCTCATTAGATCAGAATAAACTGCAATGTTTCCATGCAGCTAGCTTGACATTAATGATATGCACAAGAGAAAATCTTCACCATACATTTTGTGTGTGCAATTATGAAGAAGGTAGACCCTTCCCAGCAGTATTTTGCTTTCACACAGTAGTTCTGTCTTTTCTTTAACTTCTGTTTGGGAGGCTCCTAATTTTATTAAATGCAAAGCAAACTCAGTTCCCTCTGCAAGTGAGAACAGCTCAAAACCCTTGGGACTTCATCAGCTATGTTCAGCTCTGAAGATTCAGGGTGAAAGCCAGTTACTTTGTCTGGTTACTGATTTCAGCTGAGCAAAGAAGAAAGGTAAAATTGAAATTACAACTTGCTACGTGTGGATTGCTTTTGTTTTCTGTATTTCCATAGTCTTTGGGACTCCTTTTCTTACTGGATTTGTGAGGTGTTTTGAAAAGCTTTTTACACACGTACATGAAGTTACTTGGCTGTGAAAGGAACTTCTGTCAGGTCAGACCTCGTTCGGGCTCTAAACTGTGCTCTCACAGTTCTTCTTTCTTGGAAGCTATGAAGTGGGGGAATGTCTGATCTCACAGTAAAAGCTTTCCATCAACCAGTGGTGAAAAGCACTACAACTCAGGACAATGCCTGATATTTAACTTGCCTTTTGAAGTGTCTTGGGGTTTGTTTTTTCTCATCATTGCCACTCATTGCAACTGTCTTCTAATGTGTTACAGAACAGGAGCAAACGCCTGGAAAAAGTCCATGTTGTTCTTGGGAATAAATCCTGTGATTTGGATTCACTCATTTCTACCCTGGCCTATGCCTACTTTCTAGACAAGGTAATGGAAAATTTTGACTGAGTGGTCTTAATTCACTTGTTCCAGGTTGTTATAGACATCTTATTGTTAAGTCAGTTAAAATTTTGTGTAAAAACATTTCTTTCTGGACAATGATTTTGTTATAATCAAAGATGAGTTTTTAAAATACAAATATTCAACATTTCTTTCCATAGAAAAATGAATGAGTGGCTATTAATTGGCTTATTCAATAGCAGCAAAAAATTACCCCTGTATTTCATTCTTTATCCTTTCTCCCTTCTCATTTCCCAGTCGTTCTGTAGGAGGCAAATTGAAACAGATGAACAAGAAAAAAAGGAAATAAAACTTTTTCTGTTTTAAAATTAAGTAAAAGGGGGATAAAAAGCCCAAACAGAAAATGCAGGCCATTTAATTACTCACTCTGTTAAAACTTCTGCCTAGTGAAAAACAGGTCCTACTTATGCAATTCTGACAAATGCACACCTGTGTTACAGGTCAGTCCTCCTGACGTTCTTTGCTTACCTGTATTGAACATACCAAGAAGAGACTTTAGCCACTTCACAGAGACAAGATTTATATTGGAAGAGCTGAATATCCCGGAGTCATTCCATATCTTCCGAGATGAAATCAATTTGCACCAGCTGAATGCTGAAGGGAAATTGTCTTTAACACTTTTAAACAGCAACATGCTGACAAGGTATTGTGTTTTATGTTCAATAAGATGGCTTATGTGAATTTGAGCCGGTTTAAAAATTACTTTTTTTTTGCATTAATATTGACATTGCTACGTTAACACCAAAAA
>NW_008684058.1:13083-14458 GCF_000695815.1 Acanthisitta chloris | reverse complement strand
TTGTCTCCCATTATGTTCAATAAATGTGACAAGCTAACTAGTCATCTTTCAATCACTTTTAATGGAGCTTCTTTTTTTAAGAACCTCGTGTTTTCACATGGCTGAGATAAGATGTTTTAATTTAGTTTAAATAGTCTGGAAGTTTCCTGTGACCAGTAAATAAGAGATCAGAGTTTTTTCCTGCTTCATAATTAGCTTTCCTTTAAGACTCACCCATTGATTTGGAGATGCCCAGACACTTATATGTGTGCTGTTGAGATGGCTGATGGATTATTGCTGTCCATGCCAACTACAGCATTTTTTACAAAATGCCATCAGTTCCAGAGGCTCAGAGTTGGTCTGTGGAAGACCTTAGTCCATATGGGGGAATTTGTTCATCCTTATGAGGGAATATTCGCCAGTGAATCTTCTATAGAAATCCTCTTCATAATGGTCTGTCTGTCTTGCCCAGAGTGAAGGATGCTGTTTACTTCCAACCCTCTTTAGAACTTCATTTAAGAAAAGTAACATCCTGTTGTGCTATGGTCCCATCCTACGCTGAGAGGTCTGTAGATTAGAATAAAAGTAGGGAAATTCTGAAGTGAGAAGTATGTGTAAATCTCATAAGTATTGATTCTTTAACTGCCATCATCTCAGTGCATCAAGTAAAAATTATCTGTAAGATTTTATTTTTGTTACTGTGCCTTCCTGTGTTTCTTCCTTCCAAAGAATTATGATTAGAGTTTTACTATTAAATAGTTTGTCTTTGTTCCTGCTATTGTAAACAGAAGCATAAGGTGTCTAAATAAAAGAAAAAAATCACCTTTTGTAACTTTTCAGGATATTCAATGGGTAAAATCCCAAATCACCTCTCTATAAAAGAGGGATATTTTCAGCATATGTAGAAATTTTTTTTTCTAATTTTTAGTTTTTAAATATTTTGATGAAGGACATGTAAACATTTAAGTCTTAGTACTTAATGGTGTATCAAGCAGTAAAAGAACTGTGACCACTTCATTTTTAAAATATGGTTTTAGGACCTTACTGTGACATTCTTTGGCTTTATTGCAGACTTCAAGAAACAGTAACAGTAGTGTTATAGTCCAGAATTTAAAAAAAAAATAATTTGCACTTTTTTAACTGGGTTGTCTAAGCAGCTAGAAAGATAAATATGTATAACTTTTATATTTGCTTGATAGTGAGGATAAAAGTTTGGAATCAGCTGTTGTTAAAGTCATCAATCCAGATGAGCAATGTGACAGGAGCCTGGAGTTACAAGCATGTTCTTCCTCTTTAGTCGTAAAAGAGATTCTTCAAAAGGCACCAGAGTTAATCACTCAGCAACTGGCTTATCTCCTCAGAGGTGAGAGATTACTCTTTATATTAAATACTGAAA
>NW_008684058.1:9145-13041 GCF_000695815.1 Acanthisitta chloris | reverse complement strand
GATCCATTCTTTGGTTAACAATCCCTTTAAAGACCACGGGAAGCTTCATAAAAGAAGCAGGGAGTAAAGAGTTTGTTAAAGAGTAACATTATATTGAATATTAAAAATGTGCATTTAAAAATAGGCATGAGAGGTCTTTGCTGTATCACTAGACAAGAATATTAAATGGAGCTGTCGACGCACCAGCTGGGTAGCTGGAAAAGCTGTGCAGTTCGTTGATTCCAGAGGCATTGTGGACAACAATATGGATTGGAATCTAATATTTACATGTTAAAGCTTCTCCCTCCCAATGGTGGTACTTTTTTATAGAATGATGTTTTAACGGCATGATGCAAAACTTTTACTGTTTAAAGACACTATTACCAAATCTTTATCGTGTTCTCCTTTTCTTTTGTACTGTATGCCTGGTAGAGTACAAAGCAGGGGGGGCTTCAACAGTCAGAAGTATTTTCTGCTCTGTCTTCACAGTTCATCGTTTGCATTCGTTTTCTCGGTTTATTTGCTGCAGCAGAACTTTTCAATTGGAAATAAAACTGGGGTTGAAGAGAACTGATCACTGTTTTTAAGTTATCTACTGAATTTTAATAGTGTTGAATGAATTTTATAGGTTTTAGGTTTTAATTGACGTGCAACTGTTAAATGCCCTTTAAAAAAAATGAATGTGAGCGTGTTCATTGAGGATTATGAAAACTTGTCTACGCTGAGATTTGAGAAGTTACTGGAATCTTGGTGTGTCATTGTACTCATCACTGTGGTAACTAATGTAATGAGCATGTTATGAGAAATTAGAAAAGTTAATTAATTTTTTTTTTTTTTACATTCCATAGAATAAGCGTTGAGAGTAACACAGCACTTAGCCTGCTCTTAGAGTATCTTTCCATGCTAGCAAGCTTTAGTAAATCTGCCATGAAGCATTTTTATAAACCCCAAATTTCTGTTGAGTAGTTCTCCAGGAATCTAGGCAGATGACCAAACATAATAATTGATTTTGGAGGCAGAACCAAAAAAAATGCTTCTGGGGAAGCATTTGTTGGTGGAAAGAGTCTGGAGGGAGTGCTGTGAATGATATTCAAGTACTATGTGTGGGTGCAAACATCTGCATGTTTTAGGTCCCTAATCTCTATCCAAACTAAAGTCAAGTGCTTTTATCAGTGTTTGCATTAGAGATAGCACTTCCAGTTTTGAGGAAGATACTAGATAATGTTAGTTTTTTAACAATTAGTAACTTAACTTTGATTATCATATTCAGTAGTTCATGTTTTAGGAATTTAGTGGATACCGAAGTCCCTGCATACCTTCTTGTGTGTGGTATGAGAAGTGACTATCAAAACCCAAGGAACAAGCCACAGCTGCACTTGTGACTTAATGCATTTCTGCTTCTCCCAGCAATGCAGCTTGTATGTATAAAAGGCAAAACAATACAGCAAATCCTTTTGTGGGTCTCTTAAAACAGAAGAGGTTTTTGGTACTTACGAATCTTCCATTGCAAATCCAGAAAAGTTAGTGAACCCCATTACTAGTTTTGATAAGATTAATTGAAAAAAAATCCTAGATATAAATGTATGTAGATGGCAGATCCAATTACAAGCAATCTGAAAAAAAAGGTCAAATACAACCTACCAGGTCTAGATTTTGTATTTTTCGGTATCTATTATGGGCTTTTATCAAAGTCCTTGCCCATAAGATGTAGCTCCTGAAATTCATCTCACCTGGTTAAATAGGAAATAAAGGGACCACATATCATTGCCTGGAAGGAGGGATGGCTGCTTCGTTCTCACTACTGGGGAATGAGCATGTAGAGGCTCACAGGGTGTCCTCTCTCTCTCTGGGGACACTCTGCAGGCACAGAGCTTGTGAAAAGGCCCTACTGTGTTTTTCACACTTCGTTATGTTACTTCCAATGTGAATCTGTATATGACTATTGTGTATAAATTTCAGAACAGAAGACCAAAGTGGAGGGCACAGTGCTAAGAATTAGGATTTTATTTTCGCAGAACAGCTGAGAGATCGTAACAGCTGAGTTACTGGGAAATCATTTGTCTTTCATTAGCATGTTGCTAGAAAACTGGTAAGGTAATAGAAATATCTCATGTTTTAATAGCTATTGTGTAGTGGCAGCTTTATTCATTGCCTCTTTTTCAATTTTTTTTCTCAAAGCCTGTGAACAATGTTTTAATTTTCATAACAACAGCAGATGTTTATAACCTGCCATTTTTCAGCTTAGAACAAACTTCACCTGCTAGTCTATGTTTTTTTTTAAAAGTTATGAGAAAAGACCTTTCCTGTGAAAAGGAGCATTATTAATTTAGGTATTTTAATATTTAAGGATTTTTTCCAGTTGAATGCATTTCTGGTGTCTTTGTCTCTGTGTCAGACATGATATAAGTTAATTCTGCCCTTGGGCTTTGAATAGAGCCTGCTTGGATAGTCAGTGTTGTACAGCCATATTTGCCTTAAGTTAGAGCTTGTGCTGTCCCTGGATTTGTGCCAGAAGCAAACAATTACAGAACCTGCCTGCATTTTGGGCCTGTATTATTTTATTTCCCCAGAGATGTTTACAAGGGGACGGTTGCCAAACTCAAGATCCATTAAACTGCTGAATCATTACATTCTCTGTTGCAGCCAGCTGGCAAGGATCTGATTCCAAGCACACACTGTCAAGTACCTTGGGTCAGTGCACTCTCAAAAATTCCTCCTTATGTTTATTTGTATAAGGCCTTGAAGGATGCCACAAGGTGCAAACTGCAATGTGTAAATAGAGACAGATTTACAGCAAGAGCATCAGCAATTTTTTTTTAACGTGAGTCTGCTTTTGCTACTTCTGAGCTGCATAGTTGAGGTTTTTCATGCCCTGTTGGGGCAGTCTGACTTTCAGTAGAGAAGATCAGTTCGTTATTCTATCCACCCAGACTGAAGTTAAGAAATGGCCTTTTAAGGACTTCGGGAGTTACGCCAATATTTTTTTTTCCTGTCTTGTACATCAGATGATTCACATGTTCTGGATTGGTGCATCCTTAGTATATATGCCAGAAAGAAAAGATCATTTTGAACTCCAGTGAACACTGCACTTGCACTGACAATTGTTTTTAAATCAATTTTCTTCGAGGTCGTGCTCCTCCTCTCTTCCCCCAAATTGCAATTTATTCTAGCTTTATGGCTTTTCCTGTTCATTACAGTGAACATTGCTTGGATCTGTTTACAGGTTTGGTTTGTGGAGTTTTTTGGGGGTTGTAGAGTGTTGAAGTATACTTTCCATGAGAGATGGTTGGTTTACCCCTTTTCCCTGTCCCTTATTTTTCCGGGTCATGGAACAAAACCTTGACAAGAGAAATGCCTGTATTTTCATTGTGCTGTTTCTCTCATCCATAAACTTATAATTCAGGAGATGCTTGTGCTGTTCTTAATGTTTTCCCAAAACGACTTCTGCCTTCATTAGATCATGTTTAATATTAATGCACAGCAATTGCTTTTGGCAAAACTAGTGCTTCTCTTCTAAACTGCTGTGCAAAAAAAGAATAAAATGCACATTTTTTTCTAAGAGCCTTAGCCTATTTTCTAGTGACCTCTTCTTCGGAAAAAAATATATGTAATGTAGTGTGGTGTACACAAGAAATAATATTGAATCTTGTATTGCCTACTATATATTTTTTCTATGCTTATCAGCAGACAGAGCAGCCTCCATTATGCTTTCACAAACCCTGAGGGAGTTGCACCAGCACTCAGTAAAATCTGCAGAAGATTTCTGAGACCATGTATCGCTTTTACAGCAGGTACTTATAAGAGAGCACATGACTAAATGGACTCCTGATCTTTGGTCAAGCAAAGTGCCTTCAGTAAACTGTTTATCTAAACTACCTGGAGTCTTAACCCTCACAGGGGTGCTGAGGATACCTGGG
>NW_008684058.1:1667-9121 GCF_000695815.1 Acanthisitta chloris | reverse complement strand
AGCATAGTGTTAAAGGATGATTGTAGTAATAAAGGAAGAGTAAATGTTGATCTTGGAGCTTGCTGACATCCTATCAATTTGAGAAGGGTCCTTCTCTTGCTTTCAAGAAAAGCTAGCAATTGCAAGCACTACAGTATTGCTGTAACAAGTGAGAAAAACAACCTTTTAAAAACCTTTCTAAGATGTCTGCCTATGGTAATTGAAGCTCAGGTCATGTTGACTTCAAAACTGGTGAGCTTGCTTGGATATACAACTCACACCTCTTGTTCTGCTGAATTTTTCTTTATGTTTGTATTAAGATTTTCTCTTCTTGGTCTTCCCCAAATACTCTATTCCCTGAAGCATTCACAGCTGTGGTAAAAAGCTCTACACACTGTGTGTCTGAGGATCCATGCAGATGGACAGACTGCTTGACTCTTCCTAGAGCTGCTGGAGGGCTCTATGGGCTATGCCATAGCCTCCCTCCAGCAGGTAATTGTGTGATGAATTTGAGCATACATCGTAGATCCAGTACTTTCTGCTGGAGTCTCCATGTCCTTTGGGTGTGCATGAGCAAATTCCCTTTCTACTCCTGGAGAAAGGCAAAAAGGAAGTTGAAAAAGCAGAAGGCTGATGTTGCTAAAATAATTTGTGCAGCATGATGCTTGAGCTGCCATTTATCTGTGTTCAGCTCTGTGCTGACTGGGAGTGTGCTGTGAAGTGACCGATTCATTTTGATCACTGCCCTTCCCAAGGTATGGACAAGAATGTATCTCAAGAGTGTATCTATATCTATATCTATATCTATATCTATCTATATATAGATATAGATATCACAGGCACTGTTATCTCTCTAGAGATGGAACAACAAAGGGATATTGAGATATAATGAATAAAAAATAAAAGAACTATCCTGGAGGCTGCTGATTGAGAAACTTTCTTCCTATTAAAGGGACTGAAGAATAGGCCTTGCTAATGGATATAGATATCCTGGGTGCTTTATGTATAAATTATTTACCTGTAGACATCTGAAATCAGCTTTCTGTGGAGCCATGGTTTGTGTACCTCAATCTGGGTCAGTGTATATGTAGTCTGTATTTATTTAATCTTTTTAATACTGTCAAATAGAGCATGAGCATTGTGTTAAAGTGATGACAAGGCTGACATAAAGAAAGAGCTGCCGAGAATTAAAAGAGTATTGGCAGTTACAATATCTGTAACAGAAACACAGAGTGGGACTTCATGTCTTTGATTTTCCAGAAAGTAGTGTCTGATTGGGAACATCATTTGGCTTGTTAAGCATAAGCATCTCAAGCACTGGAATAGGTTGCCCAGGGAGGTGGTGGAGTTATCATCCCTGGAAGTGTTTCAGAGGTGTCTGGACCTGGCGCTGGAATATATGGTTTAGGGGTTACAGTAGAGTGCCAGGTTAACAGTTAGATTCAATATTCTTAAAAGTCTCTTCCAACTTTGATGATTCTGTTATTAATTATTGAATCTACACAGGACTTGTCTAATAAGGAGGTGTTTACTTAGCATGACAACATTCTTTTGCATTGCGAGTGCTTTGTGTATTTTGAAGAAATACTTTTTGTTACTTTATGTGAAGACAGCTTGGAAGAATGAATGCATACTACATGTGAGACTGAGGATGGCTGTGTCCAAGTTTTATTTTCACTGTCTTCTCCCTGTGCTAAAGCCTAAACACTGGTTTACAGCAACTGACATATATTATTGCACTGATTTTCTTGTTGACCTATCATAATGCAATGAAATCATACACTTGTTTGAAATCCTTGTGCTCAGTAGAGTAATAAATAATTTCTATGCTGAAGTATAAGATTTTATTATCTTTAATTTACTGTAAGTATTTGGAAGCAAATGCTATCTTTGGGTATATTAATAAATGAGATCCCAGCCTCCAGGGAATAAAAGGGTGACTTTAAGCCTTGAACCATCAGGAATGTCTCATAGTCGGGATGGAATATGTGGAGGACATAGTCATCTGAAAAGGTATCACTCTCAGTTCTGTATTGTAAAAGTATACCAGTCACAGTGAAGTTGTTCATTGGGTTTTGTTTTTCTGAAATTTGAAAATTGAATCCATCATTTTGATTGGCTGAATTCCTGTGGGTTATTTTAATATGTTCATTTACAAGGAATTAGCCAGAGTCAGTTACACCAAAGTGAGCAATGACACTAAGATCATCTAGTTCCAACCCTCCTGATGTGGGCAGGGACACTTTCTACTAGACCATATTGCTCAAAGCCCTGTCCAACCTGGCCTTGAACACCTCTGGGGATGGGGCATCCACAGCTTTTCTGGGCAACCTGTTCCAGTGCTGTACCACCCTCACAATGAAGGATTTCTTCCTTATGCCCATTGTAGCTGTTTGTTGACATGTCTATACAGCAGCATGCAGGGCACCCTGGCAGCACTGGACCCAGCCAGTTGGCTGTAGCATAGGCACTGACAAAGCACCCAGTTCAAATTTTAGAAACTTCATATTAGGAGGATGTTTCTATGTGAATTCGATGTTTGTTTCAGTGAATTCATCAGTGGAAGTTATTTTCAAGAAGGAAGGGGCTTGGAAAGCAATATAGTAAACATGCTTCTTTCTGTAGTACCTCTTTGACATTTACAGGAGGCATTGATTTTTGTCCTTCAATGTTTCAGGAAGCATTCTCTTCAAGTGCATGTCTTTGGAAGCTGACAGAATTACTGAGCAGCAGGAGAAAGTGCTGTCAATCCTAGAGGACAAGTTTCCAGATCTTCCCCCACGAGAGGAAATTATCTCTGTGCTCCAAGAGACTCAGTGTAACCCACAAGGTAGTGCAACTTGTTTCCATTTTTCGGACCTCTTACAAATTTGTTTATGTAACTGTACCAGAATATTGTCTTGCTGTGTGTGGTGAAAACAGTTGCAGTATGCTATCTTCATTGACAGTTAAATGTATCATATTTAATTTTAAACATTCTCAGTCATGGAAATGTGATTTCTGTTGAGGAACTAATAAACTAAATAATCTTCTATTGCTCTTACAGATAAAGTTAGCATTCATTTATTACATATATTGCTTTTACAATTGCTTATCAATAATTTGTGTTGATGCACATGGGCATAACACTTGAAATGGTTTTATCTAGTACCTCTTACAAGGCATTTGAATGTTTTCATTTTCTCTGTCCTTAGGCCTTTTTAGAGCAGTTCTATACTCCTGTCAGTAGTTTTCTGACTCATGATTTTTATTAGACTATATTTTTATCATGAAACTTATTCTAGTCATTCCACACTGGATTCATGCTAAGTCAGGCCTGTGTTGGGCACATACTTGGGAGTACAGAAGCAGCAAGACTTAATGCAGACCAGTGCATGTTATTGCCCAGGAATGCTGTGGATGCCCCATCCCTGGAAATGTTTAAGGCCAGGCTGGGTGAGGCTCTGAGCAACCTGGTCTAGGTGCACCTGCCCATGCCAGGGAGGTTGGAACTAGGTGATCTTTAGGGTCCTTCCAAACCCAAACCCTTCTATAATCAATGTGTCACTCCATGTGTAGAAATCGTCCTGCAATTACCTATGTGATGTGGAAGTGGATTTTGTCTTGGGATCCTTCCCAGATGTGTACAGTTGAAGTGAATTTGACATCAGACTAAGATTAAGGAAGCAGTGGAACAATTGCAATCCCTTCATTTGTTTTTCTGCTAGAAATAGCTGAGCACTGTTGTCATTTCTTCAGTGTTCAAAAGTGGGAATGTTTGAATGCAAAATTCAGTAGCAGGTGTTTGAAGGGATGCTCTGAGAGCTTTTTTTTAAAACAGGCATTTCCTACCAAGTTGTTATCAAAAAGTGAATATTGAATTACTGAGATATTTCTTTGTTATGTATATCAGGTATGCACAGGGACCATGCAGACTCATAGTCCTTTTTTACCATTCTCTCTCTGCCCATCTGCAGACACCAGTCATCTGAATTCAAACCATCAGCTTGAGATGGCTTCCCTAGCTGGTAGCTGAGGACAGAATTTGAGGTGCTGCTTCCCTCTCTCTTCCTTTCAGTGAGGTTGCAAGCTAAATTAGTTCAGGGCTATAAATCTTCACCTAGTTCCCTCAAATTCCTCCAGTCAAGTAGTCATAGTTCAGAAATGAGCTGTATGCAGTCTGGATTGCAGAGACACAGGGAAAGTGGCAGTGAAAGTGGCTTTTATTGAGCTCAGCTAGTTGTGTCAGTTGCCTGAGAAGATGGTTTAGTAATTTGTTATGCACTTACTTCATGACATCCCTGATATTGGCTGCAAAACTTGAGCAAGTAGATATAATGGGTTTAGTGTGCATGGTATTTGTTGCCAGTATTTTATATGTGCCACACAAAGAGGGCACTGTCATGCACTCTTTTTTTGTCTTACAGCTGCTGTTTTCTGTGTATTACAAGGTACGTTTTTAGTGGTGCATATATTCCTGTGACATTTGTATTAGTATTAATGTATTAGTGCTGCTGAGTCTCTGAAGTCCTTTGAAGGCAGTAACCTCTGCTACATATTTTACCTTATGTACCTGTTGAGTCAGTATTAGAACAATTCAGCAAAAAAAAAAGTTCTCATTTTCACACAGAAAGAATAATTTATTGGCCTGAATTCATGAATTCGTTTGTTATGTGAGGCAGAGTAGGTTGCAGCCCACCTATGGGTTATGTGCAAATGTTTTTTAAATTACAGATGCATAAATGCTTGTCTTGTCACTAGAATGGATACAGTAGCTAGACTCTGTACAGAAACAATAATAAAAGGATTAATTTAATTGGCTTAAATTGGTATTTGTCTCCATCTTAAAAATCTGTCATGCAAACACATTTTGGATATTATGCTGCTAGGTTTTAAAAGTCTGTGGAAATTTTAGTTGCCACCCTACACTGAGGTAGGTGACTTGCAGCATTCTTTACATACACATTTGGCTGTCATGTCTGTATTTTTGATCCATGTTCCTACATATAATGTATTTATTTTGAGAATTTTTGCAGCATTTTAGACAGACATTCCAACTAGGGAAACTTAGTCACCTCAATTTTCAATAAGTTGCACTTAAATATATCAACGTGTCTAGTTGCAATGTGAAATAATTTACACCATTGTTTCTGATGATAATTTTTCTATGGTACATGAACATCTACTTGGTTCGTTAGTGATATGATGTACTTAAGTATAACCAGTTGGTGTTGTTAGCAGTTTGCAAAGAAGGTAAGAAAGGTTGAATGACTTTGTGTTTAAGAATATCTTAAGTGCTTTTTTTCTGAATACTTTATAAACCTTTATACCTCTTCTTTAACCTGGAGAAGAGGAGGCTCAGGGGAGACCTTCTCACCCTCTCCAACTCCCTGACAGGAGGTTGGAGTCAGGTGGGGGTTGGTCTCTTCTCCCAGGCAACCAGCAGCAGGACAAGAGGGCACCGACTCAAGCTCTGCCAGGGGAGGGTTAGCTTGGATATTAGGAAGATGATTTTTACAGAGAGAGTGCTCAGGCATTGGAATGTGCTGCCCAGGGAGGTGGTGTATTCACCATCCCTGGAGGTTTTCAAGGTGAGACTAGATGTGGCACTTAGTGCCAGGGTCTAGTGACCATGGTAGGGTTAGATGTGATGAACTTGGAGGTCTTTTCCAGCCTGGTTGATTCTGTGATTCTATGATAAACACCATAATCCATGTATGCTCTCCATGTATACTCATTCCAGAAGTATTTTGTATTAGTGTCTGATTTCATAGGAATTGTCTGTCTATGCATTTATCATCAACTGGAGTTAAGTTCACTTAAAAAATGTGAGTCTTCACAAAACTTAATTGCAGGAGACTTAGTTCCTCATCCTTGTTAAGTGTGTCCCCTTTGCTGAATCTCTTCCTTTCAAAAAAAGATCCCTCTAGAAACACTGAGCATTGAACTATTAATGTTGGTTTTAATTTTCTCATAGGATGTTCTGAAACATAGAAAGCTCAGCAGTAAGATCCAAGCTGTGTTTATTGAAATTCCTTTCTCTTCTTAAACAGGTGTGAGTATTGAGGAAGTTCTGCTGAAGGATCTCAAGGAGATTTCAGATGGAGAAATCAAAGTAGGAATTAGCACTGTGTACATAACACTGGAGGTAAGAGGAAACTGATACGACATAGTTGGTAAAGAGCCTGATTGTGTATGGACATGATTCTTCAACAAAGAATTTGAACAAGTTATTTACTAAGTATTCTATATAAGCGAAATTTTCACTAATTTAATTAACTTTGATAGGAGAAGTAGCTGCTGTCTGATTTATATTATTAGCATCTGATTGTTCCTTCCTGTTAGAATGTATCATGGTTTGTTCAAACAATGGCATAAGAAAATTGCAGCCTTTGGGTGAATTGAAGGTTTGAGCTTTGCCATACTTCAGTAAGTAGTAACTAAATAGGAATTTAGTCCTACTTTTCACTTACAGTATGGTATGCAATTTACAAAGCCATTCTATCACTTTTGAGAGGAGGGGATATTCTTTTATGCCTTCTAGAAACCTATCTTGAAATGGCGTAATGAAGTGAGTCCATTTCCACATTGCCTAAATTAAATGCCAGTTGGCAGAATCAGAAGTACTTCAATAGGGCTGAAGTTCCTAAAATTTTTATCTTTTGAATCAAAACTGTAGGCATGTCTTTATAGGTATCCCTGAGACATCCTGAAAGTGACTGCTTGGAATTTATTTCTTGGATTTTCTTTTTCAAACAGTCCCAAAAATTTTGTAATTGCTTTGGGAAAACTCTTGTGTAGTATGTTTTATACTGTTATCTCAAGACACTTCATTGTATGAATATCAGTACCTATCTACCTTGGTCTGAAGTAGTTATAAATGTTAGCTGCTATTATGTAGAAATGTTAATTTACAAATATTAATGTTTAGATCACTGAACAAGTGTGTCATGGCACTGTTATTCCTGATGGAAGTTTGCGTAGTGATACACTGATTTATAATAAAGCTAACTAGAGTGAAGAAAATCTCTATAACAAAGGCACTTTTATATAGTATATTTTTGCAATTTTCAGTCTCTTCACTTGCCTGAAGTTCACACATACTAAAGGATATGAAATGCAGAAGAAATCGTCATCTTCTATTTTTGCATTTCATTTGAATCAAAACTTTTTTTTTGCCTCAAATGGTACAGAAAAGAATAATCTCTCTAGTAGTTCTTCCCTTGTATGCCCTGTGATATTTCTTACAGCATTTCTCTTGTGATGCATTTTACAAAAAATAAGGTTATTCTGTGGTTGAGGAAGCTTGTGGTATAAAGCAGCTAATAATCATACATAGATTTCTGCTTCCTTAGTAAAACACATCAAGCAAATTGGGGAGCAAAGCTTCAAGAAATGAAGCAGAATCCATTAGTTTCTGAGTTAGTTTCTCAACGTTAAGCAATCTTTACCACCAAACCTGCTTTATGAATCATAATTTTGATCCTGAAAATTAC
>NW_008684058.1:0-1642 GCF_000695815.1 Acanthisitta chloris | reverse complement strand
GGAAAGAGTATTGCAAGATAAATCCCCAAAAGAGAAAATTGGATTTTAAAAAGCTTCTAATAAAATCTTCCTCTTCTTTTGTTTTAAATCTCTCTCTTATACTCTTTCAGTTTCAGTGAGTGGTGGACAGACAGGGCTAGTAATTAGGAGCTAGTTTTAGCATTGTGTTTTTCTTTTTATTTATTTTCCTTTTAATCATGTTTAAGAGAGTATGTAGAATGCAGACCTTGTGCTCTACAGGTCTTAGCTCCATCTAAATGTGAGTGACCTCATCCTTGCTACTTCATCTGCTCAAATTAATCATAACCTAAAACTTGTCTTCCTTTTGGCTGAAACTCAAAATCTGAATTTGGCAACAGTAGGTTTTCACAGTCCTCAAAACTGGCAAATTTTCAAACTATTTTCAGTACAGTTTAACATTTCATGCTGACATACCTTGGTCAGGGACTCTCAAGATCTGGTGGTCAAGCAGTACATGTTTGATAATTGTTTTTCTTGGGACATATCTGGTTACTATTTTGGAGGAAAAAGGAGATTCAGTTGCATGTAAGAGCTAGCTGATCAGCATTTTATTGATGTTACATGGATTTTGTTCCCAATCTGTTAAGTGTATTTATTACTAGCATTTTTGATGGAAATTTTTTTTCTGGAAGTTGCAGGTACTTGCCTTTGTGTTTTGCTCTCTGTTGTTCTGCTGTGAATAGTTTGTGTCAGAAAGGGCTGGCTTTCCAGGGGTGTAACTGCTTATTTTTTCTAGTTATACCATTGGCAAAGTTATGCTTTGTACTAAAAAGACTCTTAATTTAATAATTGAGGTGGAGATCAGGTTCACAGTTGCTGTGTTACTGCTCTTTGTTCAAACATTTTCCAGACTCTCCGATTCATGGTGCTTGACCAGCACAAGACCTTTTTTATACTTGCTCTTAACAGAGTCAGGGATCATATGCAGTCACTTCACCCAGTATCAGAAGCACAGTAGATACAAGGGACTTAGCAACAAAACTGTCCAGACCTGTCTGTCTGTGTAGTTCTGAATACAGAAACTTTGATGACTTTAGGATTTTCTCAGCACTGATAACAGCAGTAATTTGTTGTTTATCCTCAGAGGGTTCCATGGACATTCCCTGATTAAATATTAAGGGAACATGAAGAACAGGCTTGGCAACAGTGTTGAATCTGTAGTGTCTTTGCTTTTTCAGAAATATCACAAGGTCACTGGTTCATTTTTTGTTTTGGTTGGGTTTTGTTGTTTTTTTGTGGTTTTGTTTTTGTTGTTTTTTTTTTCAATAATTGATGGATATGCAAAAGTATCTTCCATTAATGTAGTTTCTATAGGGAAGTAATTTCATGTGGATGTGTTTAGTTTCTGTAAAAGTCTATATGCAGCTTTGCATTTCTTGAAATAATTACCTTTGGATCTAGGCTTCCGAGATTTAGGTGGCATTAAAGCTGTGAGTTCAAATCAGAGCTGTGTCTCCAGTGACTGGCTGTCAGAGTGTATGCTGCTTGGATTTCACATGCATAGCTGCTTTTTTTTCCAGGAGAACAGCAAAAGATAAGTGACACTGCCCTGATCACAGTTATTTTTGTTGCCTTTGCTGGAAAGTTTCCCCAAGTCATAATAAAGATTACTCATAGGATA
>NW_008684057.1:27478-30652 GCF_000695815.1 Acanthisitta chloris | reverse complement strand
GGAGCGCGTCCCGCCGCTGTGGGCAGAGCCTGCGGGCTCCGGGCGGCAGTCCTGGGTCAGAAGCGTCCGAGGCAGCGCGCTGTTGTCCTGGGTTTAGCGCAGTGGTTGGGAGGGTTTTGGTGAAAAGTCAAGCCCGCTCGTAACTTCCCATACGTGTTGATGAAATGTAGAAGCTGCGTTTTTTGCAGTGCCACGCTCTACATCCCCCAGGAAACGTCAGTGGGTAAAACCCTGACCAGGAAATGCAGCCACAGCATGGGAGCTGTTCCTTCAGCCACGAAGCATGGGAGTTAGTCCTTCAGCCATAAATAAGGGAATGGAGCTGTGTCATTTCCATTTGCTGTGAAAGTTTCCCTTGTTGCCAAAGCCCATTACAGTTGCTTTGGTTGCAACCCGTGAGTTTTTGCAGCTTTTACCCTTCTGATTCGTTCCCCCGTCCCGTGGGGGGGGGAGTGTGTGAGTGGCTGGGTGGGTCTTGGCTGCTGCCTGGGGTTAAACCACGACAGCTTTTAAAGTGGCTCCTATAAACACATCTTGTGAAGTGGTTTTGCCTTCTTTGCCCCCATTTCCTTCATGTGGTCACAATTGCTTCAGTATTTGTGACCATTTCATTCTTCAGTAGTTCTCTTCAATTTTTCTGGTTTAAACACTCATGATTCCCTTGCCTGGTCATACAGGTCACTGTGTCAAATACAGTGTATGTGCTGACCGTTAATTTGGTGCATTTTCTCCATCTTACAAAGCTGTGGATAATTGAGATTTCATAAGCTGAAAGATTGGAGGGTATGCTTAAAAATCCATAAACTATCAAAAATGTGAGTAAACCACTCTGAATGTGTGTGGGTTTGTCTTCACAGGTTATTAATGGCGCAGTTAGTTTCCTCATCAGAGTTTCTCCAAATCACCTAAAGACTAACTGTCAGAATCTGACTACAGGACTTCTGCTGCTCTGTCACATCCAGCTCCACAATGGTGGATTTTCTGGCTGAAAACAATCTCTGTGGTCAGGCAATCCTTCGGATTGTCTCCTGTGGAAATGCCATCATTGCAGAACTTCTCAGACTTTCCGAATTTATTCCTGGTGTTTTCAGGCTAAAGGACAAGGCTGATCAACAGAAGTATGGGGACATCATATTTGATTTCAGTTATTTTAAGGTAAATCCTTTTATTGTTAAACTTCTTAAAGCATTGTTATCCTGCATGAGGATGCTTCAAGTATGAAACAGCCATTCCTGACTATGATGTTTATTAGTAGTATTCTTCAGAATTGATAGTCATGATTTCTTACTTGCTTAGTTTTAACCAAAAATTCACCAAATTAGGTAGCAATAGGGATATGTTTTCATGCCAACATACTGCTTCTGGGCTCTCTTGTGTTTTATACATGTTTGGTCATATTCAGCCTCACCTTACTCATTTCAGCAAGCAGAAACAATTCTGTGCTTAGATCCCTTGGCAGGATATAAGTATAACCAGTACCTGCACTGAGGGTATCAAATGCATTCAAGAGTGGTCCCAGCTGCATCTTCTAAAATATTTGATGAGTCATGTGGCCTGGGAACTTTGATAGATACCGATTATATAAAATGTGAATATTGGATTCTGGAGAAGTTTCGTTATCATTATTATTAATTTCTTCCTGCAGTACTATTAGGTTACAGTTTTCACCAGCAGGTTCTGAGCCTGTGTGGTTGGTTGTTTTCCTTTGGAGCAGTACTGTGGGCAGGATGCCCATCTTCCTTGGGTTATCTGTAGCTTATTCTTTGCAGCCATGAAAACTGCTTTCTGCTTTCCTGCCTGACAGTGCTGTGATTGTTCACTCACTGGACTTGTCACATGCACTGAATAAATAAATAAATCAAGGAATAGTGTCCATGGAAAGCCCTTAATTCTCTGTCAGAATTAAGGTTCTTGCAGTACCAAATTCCATCTGTCATTCCCCAGCATGATTAAGAAGGAACTACAAAGAATATCAAGTCTGATTTTATTTAGATTGTATAATACAAGAAATGTTAATAGTAAACCAGCAGGGCAACTTTTAAAATTTTATCCTTTTTTATTTTGGGAAGAGTTATAAATTTCAAGCACTAAATGTGAGCCTTGGATGCTGAAAATCTTGAGCACAAATGATTTCACAGTTGCTTTTAGATTTAAGCACTTGTTAGAGGACTTTTATTTTTTTACACCGATTACTTGAAAATTTAAAAGCAGAGAGGTATGATTGGTGAGAACTACAAAACTCCTTGAAATTGTAGTCTTTGTTAATGTTAAGAAGCACAACAGTGTGCAGTTTTTCAGAGCAATAGACTCAAAAATCCATAAAAGTCATACTTACAAAGCAGAGATGAGTGAATTTACAGATATTTTTACCATGAGTGCACTGCTTCTGCATTTGCAATTCTTAGAATTACCTGATGAGAAGAGTCAAGATTTTGAAAATTGGGGCTGTTTACTTAAAGCATTTGAACTTCACAAGCAGTTTGGGGCCTGCCTTTAGCCTTCGTTTAATGTAGGTTTTTGCACAGGAAGAGAAACAGAAGAATGTTTTTACAAACTCAGAAATTGTTGGCTGGGTATGTTCATTTGAATGCTAATATTTTCAATTAAACTTTAACAGTATTTTCATTTAGATGGTGATGATAAGACCAAATGGTGGTTATGAGAAATGTGGCAGTGGTAAAGGGTTAAAAAAGCAGTCCTGTTGTTTAAAGGAAAGCAGGATCTTCATCCCAACCCTGTTCCCCCAATGATTGTTAATGACAAATTTTCTGCATTACATTAGGGGACGAGAGCTGAGCTAAATCCAGAGTCTGTAAAAAAAACCCCAAAAAACCAGGTCCAATGCTTTAAAGCAGTGCAAGTGTATCAGAAGGTACTAAGCTTTGTGAGCCCTCAATATTATGGTTTCTGAGAAATCAACCGGATCAAATGTGAAAAACATCCAACAGAGAACAGTTAGCACTACAAAAATCACCCATTGGCTTCAGATGCATTGAGGCTTTACCACAAGCATTGACTGTTCTTTTCCCTTGATTACATAGAATAAATCATATTTAAAATAATTGCAAATTGTAACAAAATGTAAAACTCATCTTTATGGAATGAATATTCAGTCATAAAGTAGCTTGGCAAACTGCAGATCCTTGTTTCAGTAAGAAATGTTAACTCTGGTTT
>NW_008684057.1:3155-27447 GCF_000695815.1 Acanthisitta chloris | reverse complement strand
CTGAAGAGAGGTCAAAGTCAAATACTGTCTCTAAAGATGGATTTCTTTCCTTAGGGACCTGAGACATGTGAAGGCAAACTGGAAGCCAAACCTGAGTTACTGGATTTAGATGAAGAATTCCGTGAAAATAACATTGAAATTTTGACGAGGTTTTATTTAGCTTTTCAGAGTGTACATAAATACATTGTAGATTTAAACAGGTATGGTATCTTAAATACATATGGATTTTCCAAGACTAGGTTACTGCTTTGTCTTACTGATGAGTAGCTTTTTCCTTAGAGACCCAATACACTCATAACTGAAGCACATTCATGTGCATCTGGCAATGTGGATTGCTGAGGTGAATGCTGACTTTTACTCCTGCTGTTCCCTACTGGCTTAATATAGGACTTAAAAGCACTTAACCTCTCTGCCTCATTTCCTCAATTGCAAGCCTGAGCTAGTTTTGCTTCTTTATCTTGGAGATTGTCCTGAAGACTTTTTTAACAAAAGGAGACTCCATATTACTAAGCTAAGTTTTTTGTGGTCTTGCAAAACAGAACATCAGGTAGTTTTGGGGGTTATTTTAATTTTCAATGAAGTTATTTTCCTGAAGTTAATTTTTCAGTGGAGTTCCCATATTCTCAAGTTTGCTACTCTGACCTGTAATAAAAGAAAATGAAAGGTTCATGAAATGTTCTAAGAAAAAGTTCCTGAGATTCTTAAGCATGAGAATTGGTTTTGTTATTGGTCTTATATGAAATGAATAAATGTTTAATATTACTTATTATAAGTAATGTTACTGGAAAATCCTTTAGTAGAAATAAATCTTAATTAAGGTGAACATACTCTTATTTCTAGCTCAACCTTCCAAATTGTACTTGAGATCAATTTTTGGCATTTCTAGGAGATATTTTTGTGGTAACTTGAAAATAAGACACTTCATGGCAGCCTTCTCAGGCTGTATCCATCCATAACAGGATTAAGAGGATGAGCTGTAAGTTTCCAAGTACCCTCTAGTGTCTTTCACACACACCATCAGAATATGGAAGGAGACGTCTGCCAACTGCTTGGCACTAACTACAGGTTCTAGTCTCTCATTTCATAGTAGAGCATCTCTTCTTCTTTGTATGAAAAACTCCATGCTGCATGTACTAGGAAAATACTCTGATGCATATGTTGACTTTCAGAGAAAGCTGACTGAGTTCTGAGGATACATGGTTTGAGAGTAAAATAGTCAATGACCAACTTTTTGTTATGATTTCTAGATATTTAGATGACCTCAATGAAGGAATTTACATTCAGCAAACATTAGAAACAGTCCTCCTTAATGAAGATGGAAAACAGCTTCTAGTAAGTATTGGCCACTTTTGTAAGAGTAGAAAATAAACCCACTGGTTTAGTGCCAAACTGGACAAAGATTTAAGTTTACCAAATGCACAGGAGTGCTGTGACTCACTTTAAGGGGAACTAAGACCCAAAATACTCATCCTGCCATTTTCCATATTGTATTGACTACATAGTTGAGATTGGTTTAGTTTGCCAGTCAATGTTTTTCTTTAAATGTTGCTACAGAACTGTATTTATGTGATTCTATTCTTTCTCTCTCCAAACAGTGTGAAGCTCTCTATTTATATGGAGTCATGCTACTGGTCATTGACCAGAAGATTGAAGGAGAAGTCAGAGAAAGAATGTTGGTTTCCTACTACAGATACAGGTAGTGTGTATTGGCATGCAGAAACACTCAAGACTGAAAAGATGTAACATGCAGTATATTCAGTAACCTTGGTTATTGAATTAAGCTAAATGGAAGTATCAACACCTTTTTCATCAACTGACTATATACAGATAATTCAGCAGAGCCCTCTGAATAGCAGTAGAGTTTGATTTAGCTGTTTGCAGGTGTAGCTGCAAAACAAGCAGCAGATTTTTCATTCTGTTAAAACAGACATTTGAAGCCCAGTGACAAATAAGCTTTCAGCTAAAGCTTTAAGGCTGCAAGTGCCAGCTATGAAAGTGTCACAGGTTCCCAAATGTGCAAGGAAACCTTCTGAAAAATCCTGCGTATTTAGATGAGAAACGTATTGCAAGTCAGAATTCTTGTAGTTACAGTGCTTGGTTAGGCATATCAGTAATGAGTTTTCCTGGGTAGGTTAACAGCATCATAAAGTTGGGGTCTCTAAGGGTATTGGTGCAAATCCTTTCACACATAGGAAAAAGGGGGTATCCTGTTCCTGTGCTGTTCTGACTATATTTGTGTGTCTCAGTAAATAATGAGAGGTTCCTTAGTTCTGGAATGCAGAAGTGGATTGGCAAGGGGAATTCAGAAATGGGGAGGAAAAAATAAAAATAAATTCTTTTAAAAAAATGGAATGAACTCCCCCTCTGAATATAAATCACATTTCTGTTCCTGAGTAAAGTTCACTTTTCTGTTTGTGCTTTGTGTGCTTATCTGGGATTTCACTATGGACATTTATCGGTGTCCTCCTGTAATATGGTGAACATTATATTCATGGAGTAAACAATCAAAAATATCACAGACTTCAATATCTGTTCATTTTCTTGTGGGAAGGGTGTAGTTACAAGGGGTGGGAGAGAAGGAAATTACAAAGTCACATAGCTCAACTTTTGTTCCTTTCTTTCGTGAAACAGTGCAGCCCGATCCTCTGCTGATTCCAATTTAGATGATATTTGTAAACTGCTGCGAAGCACTGGGTACTCGAGCCAATCTGGAGCTAAAAGACCTCCCAACTACCCCGAGAGTTACTTCAGCAGAGTTCCCATCAGTGAAACATTCATCAGCATGGTCATCGGCCGCTTACGGTCAGATGACATCTATAACCAGGTAAGTCACTCCGAGAGAAAAGAGACATCTAAAAGAGAACGTCAGATTGATTCGCAGGTTAGTTACTCAACCGTAAAGTGCAGAAAAAAATGAATGACAGAGATTGGAAGGGAACTCTTGAGATGAGCTATCCAACCTCTGGGCAGGGTCAGTTAGAGCAGACTGCCCAGGAGTGCATCCAGCTGGATTTTGAGTATCTCCAGAGGTGCAAACCACGGAACCTCTCTGGGCAACCTGCTCCAGTGCTTGGCCATCCTTGCACTACAAAACAACATTTTTGTTCAATATGTTTAACTAAAAAATAATTGACCACTCTTAATTCTTTCTGAGTTTCCCATTCTTCTGGTTACTGAAAAGAGATTTATCATCCTTTAGTAGACAATGTGTTTCCAAAGGAACACTAACATTGCAGTTCTTAACTATGACAGTTGTATTAATAAAGGAAAAGACAAAAAACAAAGCAAAGTGTCAGTAATGAATACTATATAGTCTCTTCTGATATGACTTCTTTGATAACATTTGCTTCTGAGCAGGCTTGTCTTTGGCATGGACAAGCAGTGTTATTTCTGCACACTTTTAGTGAATCCTGGATAACTGAAGCAGTTTATAGATGCCAGATAACCAGCATTGGAAGACTAATGAGTGATTATAATGAATAAAGACTTACATCGTTAGGCAGGGGTAATAATTTAAAAGGAGGAACCTTATTGAAAGCATTTTCATGTTATGGACAGACACAATAACCTTCAAAGGGGAAAAAAATGCCTTTTTGGGTACTTCGAGAATTTTTGAAGTTGTGAGGGTTCTAGATACAGACAAAAGATAACATAGCAAGTTGTGAAGAGCAACCACTTTATGACATAATTTTTGTCTCTTATAGGAAACTGAAGTGTTTGTGAGACTCTGCTCTTTTGAAGTACTTAATCAAAATCATAGTTAAATCAGATACTTTATATCAAAATTACTTGTAATTTTCTATATTTTTTTTATAATACTGGATGTGTATGGCTTTTGCATTAAAATAATACTAACATTTTTAGTTCTGTTTTGTAGTGCTCAGCTGATAATGAAAAACATGTTTCTGTACAAAGCATGGTCATAATCAATGCACTTTTTCCAAGTGTACAAAAAGTAGGGTAGAAATCTTCAGCTCAGCACAAACTGAATGCAGCATCCTATACTAAATTGTGTTATGTCTGAGGGGTTTTCTCCTTTGATACTTGCATTTTGTTCTTGATGGCAGTGGGCAAAAGCCTCCTGATTTTTCTTACTAGTCTGAACATTTAACCTCATAAAATAATACTTTTGGATGGTTTATGTTGCATTATATTATGTTCAGTTTTGTTTTGTTCCCTTTTTCTAGGTCTCAGCATACCCATTACCAGAACACCGCAGCACTGCCCTGGCTACTCAGGCTGCTATGCTCTATGTGATACTGTATTTTGATTCTTCTATTCTTCACACTCAACAAGCAAAAATGAGAGAGATAGTGGATAAATACTTTCCAGATAATTGGGTAAAAAAATCTGGTTTAAAACTCTTCTCTGGATTTAATGTTATAGGAACAATTTAGATTATTGTTAGATTATGCATTATAGAAAATAATACTATCCCCAAACTAGAAGAGATTCTTCCCTGTGGAAATTTTACTTTGTTCAGGGTGAAGCAGTCTGAGTCAGTCATTCTGGATAAGTATGGAAGTCTCTCCTCTGAAAATATCGTCTTAAATGCTTGAATCAACTACACTCTTAATAGCATCATGATAAAGTGAGTCATAGAAAAATGTGTGCTGTAAGGCATTTTAGACATGGTCTAGTTGAGCCTTCTCCTCAAAGCAGGGCTGGCATCAAAGCTAAATCAGTCTGATCAGGCCTTGTCAAGTGAGTTTTGAAAATACTTAAGGTGAAGACTTAACAGCCACTGTGAACACTTGTGTCTGTGCTTCATCATTCTCATGGTGAAGAATTTCTTCCTTCTGTACAACTGAAATTTCCCTTGCTGTAGCTTGTGGCTCTTGTCTCTTGCCTCTGCACTGTGCATGTCTGAGATGGGTCTGGCTCTGTCTTATTCATAACTTCCCTTTAGGGAATAGGAGACCACAGTCAGATCCCTTAGTCATCTTTCTTCCAGTTTAAGCAATCCCAACTCCCATAGCCTCTACTTACATACTGGATCCCTCTAAGAGTCACAGTGGCCTTCTGTTCAGTTCAGTCCAGTTTGTCCATGTATGTCTCATGCTGAGGAGCCCAAATCTGGACACATTACTCTAAATGGGACCTCATGAGAGCTGACTAGAAGGAAAGATTCACTTCCCTCAATCTACTGGCTGCAATCTGACTGGAATAGCCCAGTGTGTGATTACTCATCATTGATAAGGCTGCATGGCTGATTCATGTTCAGTTTGTGCACCAGGACACTTAGGTCCTTTTCTGCAGAATTGTTTCACAGGCAGCCAGTTCCCAGATTGTGCTGTTGGAAGGGTTTGCGTTTGTCCCAAGTACTTTGCAGTTATCATTACTGAACTTGATGTGATTTCAGCTGGTGAATTCTACCAGCTTGTCAAGGATGCTCTGCATAGCAGTCTTGCTCTCCAACAAATCATCCCACACTGATGTTGTTTGGAAACTTGTTTAAGGATTAATTACATGCCATTGTCTAAATAGCTTAGAAGCAAAGCCTACCACTGTGTGTGATTCTGTAGACCTTTTTGGATGCAGTGATGCATTACTATGTGTCTCAGTACTGAGATTTAGGATTTCCATTCAGAATTTCTGCAAAAAACTGTTACTGAAATGCACTGACATGTAAGAATGGTGTCCCCAGGTAGTCTGTATCAAAGGGAATTAGACTTACACAAATTAATGTATAGTTTCTTTGTTATCTCTATCTGTTTCAAACTGAATTCATTTGTACAGTAAGTGGGATAGTGAAGGAAGAAGGGGAGAAGCTGGCATGGCTGTCTGTTTTGGTAGGCATTAGAACCCCTCTGTTTCTGGAAACCTACAAGCTTATTTTTAGAAAGGAGAACTTGACATTGTGAATTCCTGATTATGTCAGCATTTTTATTAACTTGAGTTCATGGTGCAAACTGGTGTTTTTAAGACAAAACCTATCTTCTGGGGATCAGGTATGGATGTGTTAGCTGCACTGTACAGAATATATGACTCCTGGGCTGATTTCAAATGACTGTTAGCAGTTCAGTGTTGCCTTTTGAGGAACTGTCATCTACAGAAGATAATGAGCTTCACTTCAACAATATGAAAGGGATCTTCCTATCAGTAGGCTAGTGTCCCATTTATCTTTACTGGCTTCCTTTTTGACAATGTCAGAGGAGATCAAAGGCTGCCAGTGTCCTCCCTGGTTTGATCACTCCTGGATGGAGGAATACTGGAGAAATAGTGTGACAAAGTTTGTGATTGTCACAGCTCTGTATATCCTTCATCTGCCAGTAACACAGGGCTTACACTTCTAATCAATTATCTTACAAACACTTGTAAATTAACCACAAGTCTGTATTTGTAATCATGCTTAAACTTGTGGGTCTGAAATCAATTCCTCTCTGCTCCTTAAAAATCAGAGTGGAATCATAATTTCCTTCAGTTTGTGTTCACCACAGGAGATGAATTACATTTCAATTTGGTCCTTTGGGCATCCTCAGCATAGGAGTTATTAGATCATTTTTCCTTCTCTATCAAAGTCATTTCCTCAGTTACTTTCATCAGTGTTCTGTAGAGCATCATGGAAATTAAAAAGAATTAAGTTCTTGTAGAAAAAAATTAGCGACCAAGGATCATACATAGAGGCTGAAAGGACTATTAGCTTGTTTTGAGAACTAAGCCTCTAATTAACTGTGTGCCTCTTATTTCAAAGTCTCCTTACTCCTTGATTTCCAAAGGTGGTGGAGTAAAAGGTAAGACTACCGAGAAAGTTTAGTTATCTCATATTGATACCCACAGCATATCCCTTTCTGTCATTGCCAGATGAAAAGAATGTCTCTTTCTTCATAAAAATATAAATGCAACTTCTTGTTTTCTGTTTCCAATCTTAGGTTATCAGCATTTATATGGGAATCACTGTAAATCTGGCAGAAGCGTGGGAACCCTACAAAGCTGCTAAAACTGCCCTCAACTACACATTGGATCTTTCAAATGTTAAAGAGCAGGTAGGTACATAACCCAGAGTTAGATATTTTTAGCAAGTTTCAGCCTGTATGGGCATCTCAAGTATATTACAGGACATCAGTACTGGATGGATCTTTTCTTCTTGTATACAATTATTTGCATTGTATTGAAATACAATACTTTGAGTACATAACTGAGTAGAAGATACTTCAGGGTTTCAAAATCTGGTCTTAACAGCACTGCTTGTTTCACTTCCTCTTGCAGTGTTTTGTTTCCCCTGAAAGTTTCAGGGCTGTGACTTGACTGAGTAGCTGCCAGCACTCCTTGCCATGCTGTTCAGTACTGGGATGCCCTAAGCTGACTGTAGTGTTTGGTCTGGCATAGATCACAGTTTTAGAGGTTACACATGTGTGGCACTCAGTCATTTTCAAATGGGGCCATCCAAATTAAATAATAATCTGGGAAAAGCATCTGGTTTAAAAGAATGATACTGGAATGTTGTATGTTGCAATGCAGCTAGCTCTTTCTATGGTAAGTAATTCTCCATGCCTAAAAACCAGTGAGTAACACTGGTTTGGTTGCTTGTGTTTTTAATCAACAAATCAATTGATTGAAAATAGCTAAATGTTTCCTTAGAATCTAACCCCAGTGCTTAGGAAAGAACACACAGAAGTGTTTTATTAGGAGAACTGTAATATATTGCCTAGTAAACTTAGGGAATATGATTAGAAAATTTTCCTTACTCTTTAGGGAAGAAATTTTCTAGGTAGAACTGACATTTAACTCAGAACAAGTATTTCCATTCTGTGATAGATTTTTGTTGTTCTTCTTTCCCATTAGGCAATATCAGTACCATTTTTAGGAATAATTTCTACAGAGTAAATAAATTAATATTGCAAGCTTACAAGTCTGCATTTTTGAAATGTTATGCTTTCTATGTAGTCGGTTTGCTCTAAAGTTTAGCTTTCATCCTGTGTCATGCAGTTGCAGTGTGTGATATTGCCTACTAGTGCTGTTAATAGTACTTTTTTATAGTACTTTTTTCATCTGTGTGCCTTTAAGTTCTCGGGAACATGATGTGTTCCATTTGAGGCCAAGATTATATCGATGGAATCTCTGTATTCTAAGGCCAGCAGGTATGCTGCAGTCACTGAGCGAGTGCACACACAGGTGCAGCAGTTTCTCAAGGAGGGCTGTCTAAGGGAAGAGCTGGTGCTGGACAACATTCCCAAGCTGCTGAATTGCCTGCGAGACTGCAACGTAGCCATTCGCTGGCTGATGCTTCACACTGCAGACACAGGTGAGACTTCCATGCTGCAGCTGCAGAGCTGTCAGTCCTGCTGTGCTGGTGCCTCGTGTTTGGTCCCAAGGGAAGTTCAGTGTGTGCTGATCTTGAAGTCAGCATTTTCATCTACTGTTTAGGTTCATTTCCTTAATTCTTGTGAGCCAGGCACAGCTATAAAAGTTTGTAGAAGTCATGATCCTGTTGATTAATACTCTGCAGAAAAAGTCTGGGAACATCATTCTGAAAGTTTTCCCTAGCCCCAAAGGGAAAGCAGTAGCCAGCTTCTTAAATCTTAGTAAGTAACAGGTTAAAATCAAGTTTTTTATTCTGTTGAAATTCAACTGAAACTGTTGAGTAATGTCTGTGATGTGAGTTTGGGACTGTATACTTAACCTATTTGCATGTTCCCTTGGTTGAATGCTTGTACTGTCTTTAAGGCTTCTTGGTAAGTGAGAGAGCTTCTGTTGCACTTCCATGCACTTCCTGTGGTGGTTTTAGAAATGCTGATCTCAAGGCTTCTCAGTCAGGTGGGCTAGATCCACATTTAGTTGCAGAAGCCTGAAGAAGTTCTACAAAGACTGAAGCACCACAAAAACCTTAATTATATCCTGTTCCAAGGAAGGGTCATACAAGGGTGGTGAGACCTAGGTAAATGGAGAACAAGTGGGGATTTAGATAGCAGAGCAAAATGGTTTTGCTTTCAAGCTATTAAAAAAGAATCTGTTTACAGAGATTGAAAAGCTTAACCAAATTCTGTCACAGGGGAGAAATGTTGTCTTTCCATTTTCAGCATGTGATCCAAATAACAAACGTCTCCGCCAGATAAAGGATCAAATTCTAACAGACTCAAGGTATAATTCCAGGATCCTTTTCCAGCTTCTTCTGGATACAGCTCAATTTGAATTCATTTTGAAAGAGGTAATGTGTTGTTGCTTTCTTCAGAGTTTTGCCCTGAATGGCAGAACAGAGCTGAGAATTCAATAGTAGTAGTGCATTTACTGCAGTCACTCACATAAAGAATTGCTGTTTTGATTTGTTAATTGTGAGGTTTCTGTAGATCACAAGCTACTCTTGCTTGGTAGTAACTTTTGCAGCCTTCTCAAGAATTGGCAGTTTTAATTCTTGCCCAATGTGTTTTTATTTACTAAGAATTTTGCATGAACATCCTGATAAGAGGCAAAATAAAGTCTGTTGAGCAAGATGTGTTTTTTATCCTGCTATACTTCTCTTTTTCAGGCTTTGTTTTAAACAGAGACAAAAGCCTATGTATGAAGTTCTGCCATCTCTGTAAGATTCTTGTTAATGCTCTGGTACAGCCTGGTGTTGTATTTAAGAGTTTGCTTTACTTCTTGTATGCTTTTTTGAATTGGCTTTCTCTGTATAGGCTGAGATGAGTATGTGCAGTAGAAGTCAACATTAGACCAGAGTCTTCTAAGATCTCCAAGCTGAAAAAGTTACTGGATATTTTGATAAGTGACTAAACATCAAAAATGTGCATTGGGCTGTTTTATGAAATTCAGTTAATTAATGTTGCGATGTGTCCATCACACTGTCTGTATAGCTTAATGCTTTTAATACAAAAATTGAATACAAAATTTAGTGTACTGGCAAGATCTTGAAGTTATGTTGTAATCACTAAGTCAGTTCCATCTGGTTTTGCTATTTTATTTCATCTGTGCAATATGCCTTCTTGCCAGTTTTGTAAACCAAGTGCTTAATTTTTCGATAGATGTTCAAGCAGATGCTGTCAGAAAAACAAGCAAAATGGGAGAACTATAAAAAAGAGGGATCTGAAAGGATGACTGAGCTTGCTGATGTCTTCTCAGGAGTTAAACCTCTCACTAGAGTGGAGAAAAATGGTAATTATTAAACATTAAACTGGGGGGGAAATTACTTTTGATTTTTTATTTCGAAACTGATACCAAAAGAAAATGCATGAGGCTAATAGTGATAATAAGAAAAAGTTTCATGTCCTTGAGCTGCCATAGGGGTCTCTTTCATGCTGTCTTGTTTAGGTTTTCAGCAGACATTCCATATGTAAGCAATATTTAGGTACCTAATATTTAGATGGCCATATTTTTAAAGTATTTTTATTCCTTTAGATGTGCCAGCTAAGACTATAAAATGGCAGTTCACTTTTCAACATATAATGGAGTTCACTCTCCTGTGTTCTGTGTGCAAAGGAGTGAGAGGATCGTGCCCATTAAATACAGGGATGGTTTAACCTCTTCTCTCATCTTTCCCTGTTTGTAGCCTGGGTTTTGATTGTTTCAGCATCTTTTCAAACCTGCTTTTACTTCTCCTCTGCACTGAGTGGTGTTCTCCAAGTTCACCAGGGACTTGAAAGTTGACTCTGTACTTCCTCCCAAGTTCCTTGTTCAGCTTTTTGAAACATTTTGTTTTTCTCTTGAACTGGTGTTGGAGTAAGCATTGTAAATCACTTTTTCATGTTCAGAGACACAGCATAAAGTGTCAATGTAAAGGCAACGTTTGTAATCAATCCAAACCAATAAAACTTAGAATACAGGCAGTTTTCTCATTTGTTTCAATTTAAGAGCAGAATTAGCTCACTGAAATATTTCCCTTTATCTTTTTGATGTTAGTAAACTTGCATTTAAGACATAGAAATTGCAACTGCCAAGGCAATTAACATTGTAAAACAGTTTATAAAACAAAAATTTATGATTGAAAGAGCTTTATCATCCTTGTGTAGATTTTATAATGTCCATTTATGTTGGGAGGTCTTTTTAACGTTGTATGTGAAACTTACCTGAGCATTTGCTACTTTACTGTGGCATGCTAGTTACATGTTCTTCTACATGTTAGAAGACTGGAAATGTAGGAGTGAGATAAGCTTTTAAAAATAATTGACATGCACAGCTTCTTTTTTGTTAAGGTTGTTCTGATTAGCAAATTCCCTGTATTTTTGTTGCTTACCATCCATGCAGAGAGAGATTTAATTACATTTTTGTTGTTCTTACATAGAAAATCTTCAGGCTTGGTTCAGAGAAATCTCCAAGCAAATAACTTCTCTAAACTACGATGATTCCACTGCGGCAGGCAGAAAAACTGTGCAGCTGATACAGGCTTTGGAGGAGGTATGGCAAAGGCACTTCTAGATGAATGACCTCGTCCTTCTGAAACAAAAGAGCATTTTTTTACACATGCACAGACTTCTGATAGCAGAGTTACAAAACACATCTGAATTTTAACAATTGTTTAAGTCTATTAGATCTTTGCAGTTAGATATCGACAGTGAGCAGAAGTTGCATGTAGACCTTGGGGCTGTAAAATCAGGGGTATGGTGTGAAAAGTCATGCCACCTGGAGCTGAGGGTTAGTAGGGTATTTCAGTGTTAAATGTTATTTGACATCATTACTCATTTTATTAGAAATTCTGAACAGAAATTCATTTGAAGCTGGAGAGGGTAGTTTGAAAGGCAAAATTAAAATAGCTGGGGATTTTGTCTACATTTCTTCTGCTTCCAGGGTGTAAAAGAATACTCAGTATGATGTTTCACAGTACACCTTCTCAAGTAACTTTGTGAAACCTGTTATTTAATGCACCCTAAAACAGGCCAGGGTTTGTTAAGTGTCTTACTGTGATAACACCTTGAAAAAATGTTAGTTTACTGATTCTTTTTGTATTGCTGTACTTAAATAGGGGAAAAAAGAAATCCTTTTATGGGGTTTGTTTGTTTTTTAATATAGGTCCAAGAGTTTCACCAGCTGGAAACTAACCTGCAAGTTTGCCAGTTTCTGGCTGACACACGGAAGTTTCTCCATCAGATGATCCGAACTATCAACATTAAAGAAGAGGTCTTGATCACCATGCAGATAGTTGGTGATCTTTCTTATGCTTGGCAATTAATTGACAGGTAGGTCAGCAGGAGCTTTTTCTTCCCTGTCAGACATAATTTGCAAAACTTATGGGAAATAACATGCATAAATATTGTTAATACTATAAATTTTCCAATTAAAAAAAGCATCCTGGAGCTTTGTTCTGGGAATTGTTGAGTATATTGAACTCTCATCAACTTGAATAGGAATTAACAGCCATCCTTGTCATGCTGTTAGCTGCAGGTTGAGTGATACTGTAACTGTTTGCTGTCTATCCTGTTCTAACTGTAGGTTTTGTTAACTTTCTGTCTCCAGCCTTTAGTCTAGTTAAGTGTTCTCCAAAATACAGGAGTTCATATTTCAACCAAAAGCAAACAAGAAAAGACAAATGTTTAAGAACTCCTTTTCTGTGGTGTGATTTTGCTGAGCTGCTGCTTCATTACCATGGCTGTTAATGCTCCCTGATGCCTTCTGCTTTTGCCCCACCTACCCCTTTATCAGATAGGGTTGTTCTAACCTGTGTCTCTTCAGACCAAAATCCTTCTTTTTAGTGAAGTTCTTTAGCAATCTCCTGTGCTATTTTTAGATTACACTGATGCTGGTGACATATGATATAACAGATGAAAATAAGAGTTTCAGGGGAAGAAGCTGATTTGTTTTGTTTGTTTCCTGCCGCAGCTTTACATCTATTATGCAGGAAAGCATAAGAGTCAGTCCATCTATGGTAACTAAACTCAGAGCCACTTTCCTAAAGGTAAGTGTGAACAACAGTGAATGTACTTGGACACTGCAGGTCAGTCCAAGCATTTTGATAAAAAGGCCTTAAGGCTCTGAAATCACAGAAGAGTCAAAACTTCTTTTACCAGCATTTTTTATGTCAAATTTTTTTAGACTGTATTGAATTAACTCAAGGTTAGTTGTAAAGGAAGTAAAACCAAGTTATGCATGTTTTTTCATGCAACCTCTTACATTGCTGCTGTGAGGCAAGTCAGACTCATTGTCCAGCCTCTACTCATTACAGTTGCTTGCTGGATACTTTGGTGCAGAGATGGGATCATGTGCATATGGATCAGAGCAGGCTGGAGGAGTTAGAAAAGTTATTTTGGCTGTGCCCTTTGTCTGACACGATAAAGTTTTAGCATCAGATTAAAATACTTTATGTAGAAATACAAACGGGAATTAACAAGAGGGAGAATGTAAAATTACATGAAAAATATCTCATGCAACTCTTAAGATTTTTTAAAAAATACTAAGGGGATGGTATAGATTGTTGGACTCTTTTGACCTTTAACAATTACTTTTTCTGTTGAAAAACCTGATGTAATGCTGCTCTTTAGGAAGAATCTAGTGCTTTGAGTTGTAGGTTAAGAGCCTGAGCAAGAGAATTAGAAAAATAGACTTGTGAAGTTAACATTTTAACTTTATTTCTAGCTTGCTTCTGCTCTTGACTTGCCTCTTCTCCGCATCAATCAAGCAAACAGTCCTGATCTTCTCAGTGTGTCACAGTATTACTCCGGCGAGTTGGTTTCCTATGTAAGAAAGGTAGGCGCTTGAAAAGGCTTAATTACCTTGTTTTCTAATTACTTCATCAGACATATTTTCTGTGAGAATATACTGACTGTGTTTGTTTCTTCTCTCCTTTACAAAGGTTCTACAGATAATTCCAGAAAGTATGTTTACATCTCTTCTCAAAATTATAAAGCTTCAGACTCATGATATTATCGAAGTGCCTACTCGCTTGGATAAGGACAAACTACGAGATTATGCTCAGCTTGGACCACGATACGAGGTGCAGTTAAAACAGGGAATTCAGAAAAAACATAACTTAGAGGTGGCAAACTTCAACCTAAGTTCAAGTATACACAGCTTCAGAGAGTTATACTGTAACAGTGAAGCTGGATAAGAGCTGAAATTGACTGGTGTTACTCTGAGCGTATGGCAGGCTTCAGGAGGACATACGAGTAACTTTCGTACTTCTACAAGTAACTACTTGTAGAAGTTTAAACTTTTGTTCTTGTAGAAAAGGGGAGGAAAACTAAATAAAATTATAAATGAGCATAAAGATACTTTTATTTATTGGAGGGGAGGGAACCCTAAACAGCTGAGTCTGAAATGAAACCCTCCACATTTGGGGTGCTTGGTCCAAGAGAAGAAGGTCAAAGACTGAACAGGCCAGCAGGATTAAATTTTTTGGTGCCCCAGAATGAGAAGAGAGGCTGGAGGCATGTTGATTTGGTCAGATAAAGCTGCTATTGCTCATTTTGTCTGTGGGGTTTTTTTTGCTGCACAGTTATGAGCCTGGAAGAGTGAGCAAGCATTAAAATTATTTGGGTTTATTTTCAGTAGAGGAAGATGAGGTGAAAAAACCTGAGTAGACCAGTAAGTCTTTCCCTCAATGAATCTCTCTCTGACTATGGGTTAAGATGACAGCTTTTCCCAGCTGTTTTTGCCAGAGTGCTCACTTGTTAGGTGTTTTATGCGAACAAACTGTGATCTCTGATTAAGCTGATACTCAGACCTGAACACTAGGTTTAGGCTCCCCATTAGACTTTGTCAAGTTAGTCTATTTTGTGTGTGGGTAGGAATGGAGAGAGGAGGTTCTGTGATGCTTTGATGAGGTAAAGGGAAAACTATTTACCTTATACAAAAGCTTTTCACTTCTGATTTCTGTAGAACTGCAGGTCTGAACTGTGTCATCTCTATTCTGTATTGTAAACATCTGACAGACATGAGAGTGGCTTGTCTGAACTCTGAGCATAAGGTTACTCTAATGTAAAACTCAGGTGAATGTGCTGCTATGTTAAGTCAGTGGAAATTCTGGACTCTGCTGGCAGCAGGCTTCATTATGGAGTAACTGCTGTAAGTGTGTCCCTAGCCTGCTCAAAGGTACCAACTGAGAGTTTTGTCCATGATGTTCTGTATATAGAGGATATGGCTGATCTTTCCTCCCATGATCTCTCTGAAGCCTCTGAGAGGTACTTGTTCTTTCCTACCGGTAACACACCTATCTAATTAAAAGAAGGGTGATCATTGGTACTATAAGTAAGTCTAGAACAAGATGTAAAATTGAAAGTATATAGGTGGAAACTTCCTGTTTAATAGGAAGCTACCACTGGGAAATATGTATAACTTTTCAGAGTTATCATTTTAATTTATTGAATCACTTCAGTAAATTGTGTTTGCTCTTTCTATTAAAGGTTGCCAAGCTAACCCACGCGATTTCAATCTTCACTGAAGGTATCCTCATGATGAAAACTACTTTAGTTGGTATCATCAAGGTAATGTTCCATTATTCCAGTAGGAAGAAGTTATTTGGTGGCCATTAGCACTTTAGGGCAGATATTTCAGCACATTCTGTGAGACCTTGAGGAAAGATAAAAAGACAGGATAATAGAAGTTTGCATAAAAATATTTTGAAGCAGTGGTGCCTAAATTGGCAGCCATATAAGAACTATCTTTTTTAAGGTCGTTAAGAACTCACAGTCCCCAATGTAAATAGATTCATCCACCTTAGTTGGTGATCTTCAGGGCCTCTGAAGAACTGTTTCTTCAGAAACATGCCATGTGGTCCTGCTCTTCCCTTGGCTCTTTATTAGGTAAAAGTTCTCACAAAGGGAATTTTTCTGTGCTTCTGTAGCTGTGGCTGAGACAGAGCAATACAAGAGCAGTGTGATTAATTAGTGCCTTGAGCATTTGATTAGTGCTGGTTCAGCTAAGTGAGAGGAGAGGCAGAGAGCATCTCTCCTGACTGCTCCAGTCTTACTTTCCTTCAGCAGCTCTGATGTTGGAGCATGCTGGCAGCAGCAGAGCAGATATTGGGGAAAGAGGGAGCACAGGCTGTGGGAGTCACACTGCTGAGTCTGAGCAAACTCCACAGCGTGGTGTGTGAGGTTCTTGTTGTGCAGGAAACTTTGGATTCAGAAGGAAACATCCTGTACAGGACCAAGAGTTGGACTTGATGATCCTCTGAAGTTCCTTCCAACCCCAGATATTCTGCAATTCTGTGATTCCATTGGTATAAAAACTGCTCTTCCCACATTAGGCTTACACTGATGCCTCTTTGAGGACCAGGAGGAAGTATTCTTGGGGAAACATACATTTCTTAACACGTAATGGATTCTTGTAATTGTAGAACGTTCTCTGGGTATCATGAACAAAGGTTGATTATGGGAACTACAAACCTTTGCCATTCAACTTAAATAATTTATTATCTAGTAGAATTATGTAAATTTTTATTCTTTGGACAAACTCTGGTGAGAAAATGCATCTATTAGTGGTTTCCTATTTATCAAAAGTATTTGATATCTTTCTTGATACAAACTAAATGCCTTATATTTTTATACCTTTCTGATGTTAAGGAAATAGTGTTTCTTCTACTTAGGTGGACCCAAAACAGTTACTAGAGGATGGAATAAGGAAGGAGCTGGTAAAACGGGTGGCCCTGGCTCTTCACAGAGGCCTCATCTTTAACCCTAGAGCAAAGGTGTGTAATAGCTTGATTTTATTTTATTTTTTTATGTATCTTGGGTGTGCAGGGACCTCTTTTATCAAACTGCCTTCCAGAAAATAATTCCTGGTTTTCTGTGCAGATTTCCTTTTTGAAAAAAAGTACACATTTTGAACTTTTTAAAGTTTATTTAGAATGCCTTATGTGATGATCAAACGAGTTTATAAACAGCTAAGAGTACATAGAACTATAAAGATAGTGTGATATTGTTACAAAGTGTCCTGTCAATTCTGAATTAACAGTTCTGCCTTTGTCTGTGATGACTGACAGGTCAGATAAGCCAGGTAAACATAGAAAGGCAATGATAAATAAGGAGTGTGGCTCCTTGTTTTGATCCTGTCCAGGCTGTTGAATCTCTCAGATGAATCAGTAGTACCACTGAAGCTGAAAATAAACATTAAAACTGGGTAGAAAATATATTTAATAAGAATTACTTCAGATCTCAAACAACCTTGGATAAATTTGAGTGCTTTTTAGTTCTGGCTGGTGCATAGTGAAATGCTCTAGAGGTTGTTCTGTAAGGGCATTTAGAAGCTTTTTTCATTTCCTTTGAATTCTACCTGGTCACAATTTTGGTTTTATCTTGGGTTTTTGTTTTGGGTATTTTTGTTATCTGTAGCCAAGTGAACTCATGCCGAAACTGAAGGAAATGGCAGCCACAATGGATGGATTCCATCGATCCTTTGAATACATCCAGGATTATGTCAATATATATGGCTTAAAAATTTGGCAAGAGGAAGTGTCTCGGATTATCAACTACAATGTGGAACAAGAGTGCAATAACTTCTTAAGAACAAAGGTGCTAATCAAACCCAAGAACAAGTAAAGTGTTGATAAATGTCTTTTATATTTGGCACTTCAAGCCTGTGACTAATGGAGCATATGTACCCACTGTGCAGAGCTCATACTGTGTGACTTCAACTACATGTGCTAACTCTATGTAAAATATTTGCCCCAGCTTATTCTGAAATATTTCAGTATACCCTCTGCATATACAAGAAAAGGAAAGTATTCCAATCAGAATATTTTAATATCTGTCATAAGACTCATTCTTCTCTGCTTTATTCTGGTTTTGTAGTCTTCTGCTGTAATGTACAATATTGTTTTACAGTGTCCTACTTTTAAATTAAACAAAAGGAAAATTTCTAAGCAAATTAAAAAGGTGCAAATGGTAACACTGCAAATTACTCTTAAAACTCATTTTTCAGATTCAAGACTGGCAAAGCATATACCAGTCTACTCATATTCCTATACCAAAATTCACACCTGTGGATGAATCCGCAACATTTATTGGTCGGCTTTGCAGAGAAATCCTGAGGATCACAGACCCCAAGTAAGTACAGCATGTCACAAATCTGTGTTACAGCACCGTGCATGGGATTGCTCCAATTCCACCATATACAAACCAAACATACGAAAAATAGGTTTTTGTTAGCTGTCATATCAACAGCTTCATCTAAAACCAGATTTTCCCAGTCTGTCCTGTACGTTTTAAATATTAGTCTAGAAAAGATGTTATTTTAGCCTAAGAAGGAAAACTGTGCGTTACAGAAAGGGAGGAGAGAGAAAAACCAGGGAAGTGTTACAGAGCCCTTGTGGAGAGAGGAATAACTGAACATCACCTGAGATAATCAGACAGATCAGAAAGAATCTCCAAGTAAGTGTCATGGATGAGTGTTTTAAGGTTACTTAAAAAATCACCAGCAAAGTTACTGGCAAAAGCATGTTTCATATAAAAGCAAAAGTGCAACAAAGCTCATTGTTCATTCACTCTACTACTTACTAGATGGTTAAAGCACACAGAGGAAAAGCAAACTATAATCTGAGATCATTCAATCTACAGCCAAAATAACTCCAAAAAGTTATCTACGTGGAGACTGGAGGGGCTGGGAGGAAGAAAAGGATCAGGGTAGGAAACAGTAAGAATGAAAGGGAATAGGGGTCACAAGGTTCAGAGTAGACTCCCTTGCTAAACTGGGCCACAGACTTGACTTGGGCTTAGGCCTAAATGTTTAGCGGCACTTACACTTAACAGCACTTAATTGATAGCTTAATTTAAATAATTTAACAAAAGGTTCATATAGAATTTACGATAGCACAACGGTAACTCACTTAAAAATCTTAAGTACATAAGAATCTAGAGAGTCACATTCGTAGTACTTTTGCTATAGCACATTCACATGTGGGTGCTGTTCATCAAGGCTGAAGCCTAATGAGCATTTCTCAGCTCATAGTGCAGCCTGGAGGTGGGAGTGATGCACCACCACACTGAGGTAGCTCATTACCACAGGAACTGCCTGCAGCTCATTCTGAAGTAGTTGTTTGTTTATTTTTTCCTCAGAATCACATGTTACATTGACCAAATGAACACCTGGTATGACATCAAAACTCATCAGGAAGTAACCAATAGTCGTCTCTTCTCAGAGATCCAAGATACTTTAGGTACCTTCGGTCTCAACGGCTTAGACAGACTGTTGTGCTTCATGATTGTAAAGGAGCTGCAGGTAATTTTTGAACTTCAGTTTCTCAAGGTCACAATGCTTTTATTGTTTAATAACTTCTAGTGAAATAAAAAATCTGCTAATTATTGAAATGGTAAATTGAAATCAAAAGCCTTTGAAAAATGAGTGTTCAAACCCAAAGGCAAAAATACCAGTTACATGGAAGTTGGTGCTGTGTAACACTGGACTGTGTGTTGGGTGAACACTGCTTTGCAAGGGATGCTTTTTGAAGATGTACACTGTGTGTGTACTTAAAAGTTGAGCTCAGGTCACCTTCTATTCTTCTGTCTAGATATTAATGAAGAATTAGATTGTTTGGGCCAACCGTGATATAAATAAGGTGTCAATTCTATGTAATAACTGTTTCCCTTAGACCTCTGTGTGAAACCAAGTTTTTATTCCTGGGAAGAATCTAGGCCTAGCCTGGTTAAAGATTTGAAAGAAAATAAGTATCAGTGAAGACAGTTCTTCCTGAAAAATTGAATTAATAGTTGTCCACAGCTGGTATTGCATATTGTTCAGGGGGATCTGCTAGTTGTCCTAACACTGATTAGCATAACTCTGAAAAGCACAGAATTCCTCAGCTCTTCAGCTGTGGAAATAGTAATGCATCTCTTTGACCACCAAGATTAAGCACAGAGTACATGTGTGAGGAATTTACTGACTTGCTTCTTTCTTTTGTTCAGAATTTCCTCAGTATGTTTCAGAAGAACATACTGCGTGACAGGGCAGTGCAGGATACCTTGAAAGCACTTATGAGTGCTGTCAGTCCTCTCAAAGGAATCATAGGTAAGTGCTTACTGCTTAAGATGGAGAAAGCAATTGTCTTTGTACACTTGCATTTATTTATCTTCTTATTTGTTCTGGTTTTAATATCTCACCCTTTTTCTTTCCTCAGCAAATTCGAACAAGGTTTATTCTGCAGCAATTGCAAAAACACAGAAGATCTGGACAGCATATTTAGACTCCATAATGAAGGTAGGTTTGTGTGACTTAGTGATGCTCAAAATTCACTCTAGGCTCTTTGGTTACATACTTTAATCTCTTATTTTACAATTTTGTATTATGTTGACTCGGAATTGTGTAGCATCACAACTGATGCAGGCCTGGGTTTGCAAGAGCTCCTGAGCTTCATCTGTACAAGCAGTTCACTCCAAAAAGGGCTTAGAACTGAGATTCATATGTAACAGTTCACCAAAAACAGATCCTGGCACTACAGATCCAAGTTACTGCTCAGTATCAGGAGCTCTGAGACTCCCCACAGTACCTTGTGACCATGATGTGCCCAGGGCTAAAGTTTGGAGCAGTAGCATTTCCTGGATTTGCCTTCTTCCCACAGAAGATTTGCACTGTGCCAAAGATTTAAACCAGCTATCCCATTAACATGGCTTTGATCTTGTCTTTATAATGAAATTTTGGGACCATTGTTTTTTAGTGTGCTGTGAATGTTTGTTTATGTTACTGAAGGGAAGATGAAAGGTCAGGTAAGAAGGGGAAGGTTAACTGCAGTGAGCCTCTCTGATAGTTTTTATCCCTGCCTGCTGACCCTAAGGTCTAGAAAGAGGTGGGAGACAGACTACAAGCATTTTCACTTACCAATGAAAAACAAGTAACTGGGGTTATACACCTGTTGTGCCCTTTTCACACAGCTTGTGTTTGCTGCCAGGAACTGTGTGTTAGTCTCGAGCACTGTGACTGCATCTCTCCCAGAGTGCACCACACAGTTGGGGTTGGTTGGGCCTGAGTGCAGACAGGCTGAGTCAGTGTCCTGGTACCCGGGGAGATCCTACCACGATGTGTGTCCCTGCTTTGGGCAGCCCTACAAAGGCTGTTAGGTGTAATGAGGACTTTGTGTAATCTGTTTAACTCTAAATAATTACTCATTAAGCTTTTCCTTACTTCAACTTTACTCTTCCTTCATTGCCTTCAGTGTAATCCCTACCCTTTTTGTGTTTGTTTCAACAGGTTGGTCAGATGCAGATTTTAAGACGACAGATTACCAATGAATTAAATTATTCCTGCAGGTTTGACTCCAAGCATTTGGCTGCTGCTTTGGAAAATCTCAATAAGTAAGAAGCAAAATGTGCTGAAGAGCTGCATGTGTCACTGTGATGTAATGGTTATCAGCTCAGCAATTCTTAAATCTAAATTAGAACAAAATGTGGAGTCTGATTATGTGCAGGTTTTTGTTGATGTGTATTTGAATTTGAACCCAACAAGAACTTTAAAAATAAACAATAACTGGGCAAGTAATTAGTTTGAACATGCAGCTTCTAGTGGCCTTTGATTATACCTGGATTCAAGGTCCTATTCAGATGAGAAGAAAGAACAGTGAAAATGTGTGATGCTGTTTTTGGAACAAATATGAAGTTTGTAAAAAAATGTACCGCAGAAAAAGTGGTTTACTGTTGCTTATAGCCATCTTTGAAGTTTTACTTTAATGTGACATGTGGCACCATGTAAGGTCTATCTGGGGATAATTTAAATAGTATTTAATGAATTTATTTTCCTTTTAGAGCAATACTGGCTGACATCGAAGCACATTACCAGAACCCATCACTACCTTATCCCAAAGAGGACAACACTCTTTTGTATGAAATCACAGCTTATCTGGAAGCAGCTGGCATTCACAATCCCTTAAATAAGGTCAGTCATACATCTCAGGGCTTGGTGCAGTTTGCTTTTTCTATTTTATTGATTATTAACTGAGAAGAAAAATAATACGGGGAAGAAGAATTGTTACTCTTTTTTTTTCCCCCCTCAGATCTACATAACAACAAAACGTTTGCCATATTTTCCCACTGTCAACTTCCTGTTTCTCATTTCCCAGTTTCCAAAACTTCAGTACAACAGAAATTTAGGTAATGTATAAGCTGTTGTTTGTCTAAATCTAATGAAAACCTGTGTGAAATTATCTGTAGTGAAGATAGTAAAATAACCTGCATAGAAAATACACAGTTTCTGACTTCAGTCTCTTGTGTCAAGGCAGTTTTGTTATAATACTGAAGCCCAATGCAGTGGAGTAGGAAACAGAATCCAAACTCGTGGGTTTTTCCTTGCATCCTATGCCTTAGTTGGTATCATAAGCCATTTGCCTTGGAAGACCTGCAGTTGTTACATTAGTTTTGAATTTTTATGAGTGGGCAAGCGGAAGGGGAGACACAGCAAAAATCGTGAAGAATCTAAGTTTGCCTCTGCTGTAAAAATGTTCTGTTTCATAAACGTGTGTTGTTTTGGGTGTTTTTGTGTGCAGGAGTGGTGTGCAAGAGGCCAGCTGATCAAATTGACTGGCTTCCTTTGGTTCTGGGGCTCCTTACCTTGTTGAAACAGTTTCACTCAAGATACACAGAACAATTTCTGGCTCTGATCGGTCAGTTTATTCGTTCAACGATGGAACAGTGCACAAGGTATCCATGTTTTACTTTTCCCCTAAGTATCACCTCTGTGAGGAGAGATTCAGTAGTATTATCTCTGCTTTTTCAGTATGTTTTTTCTAGCAGAGTATAGTTGACATTTGCAGCCTTTCAATACTTGAAGAGAACTTTAAAAAAATGGTGCAGAAGGTCTTTTTACATGGGCAGACGGTGAAAGGACAAGGGACAATGGTTTTAAACTGAGAGAGGGGAGATTTAGGTTAGTTGTTAGGAAGAAATTCTCTCCCATGAGGATGGTGAGGCACTGGAACAGGTTGCCCAGAGAAGTTGTGAATGCCCCATCCCTGCAAATGTTCAAGGCCTGGTTGGATGGGACTCTGAGCCATTTGGTCTAGTGAAAGGTGTCCCTGGGTTGGAATTAGATGGTCTTTAAGGTCCCTTCCAACCCAAGCCATTCTACGATTCCATTGCATAATAATAATAATATATTTTACTAAATATAAGATTAAAATACTCTTTCTTACTGTCATGGAATCACAGGACACCCAGTGGAAATGGTGTTATTTGAGGGCTGGCATTTTCATGTAATTTTATCCAAATAACTGGTTGGTTAGTGTGATCTTCACGGTGATTTAATTTCAGCCAGAAGATACCAGAAATGCCTGCTGATGTCGTGGGTGCCCTCATGTTCCTGGAGGATTACATTCGCTACACAAAGTTACCAAGAAAGGTAAGAAAGAATTCCATGTCTCTAAATATGTTCCTAAATACCCCAACCATTTTCCATGGAAGCAGAGCAGGGAGTGTGTGACACCCCTCCACTGCAGCAGATGAAGGGATGTGGCCAGGAAACACCTGTCCACACCTCACTACACTGGAGGCAGCATAACAAGGAATGGGTCAGGGCCCAATTGATAGACATCAGTCCTGTTACCACAGGAATAGAGAGATCGATGTTAATAAATAGAGGATTTCAGCTTTGTGTAGATTTAAGACAAGTCTGTTCAATTTAATCTTCAGTGTGCATTGCTGGGGGCTACTGGGAAGGAAAGAAATAGCAACATCTTGGAACTTGTATGTTATATTAAGTAATAATGAAGTTAGCAGCAAACACAAGGCAAAATGCTAATTAGCAATTCTATATCTTGGTGAAACACTATATCCAGTCTTTCCTTCCCTCCTGCCAAAGCCTGGTTTCCTAGCCAGCTTCCTTACCTCATATGTAAAGGACGTTCTACAAGTTTTGGCTTGTAGAGACACTTTATTTCAGGGTTAAACACAACTTAACTACATTTGAACATGATATATTACTTACGTGTGGTACTAAAAATAAGTCATAATGCCTTTGGCTGTATACAGACTGTACCTCAGTGTTATTGAATAGACCTTTTCCCAGCTAATACTTGCAATTAAGAGAGAGATTCTTCCAGTTTTTTTCCTCCTAGCCCACAGGGCAGGGTAGTAGAAGGTCCTTGTGTCAGTCCTGCAGCTGCCATAGATGGTGCCTGCCCAGCTCCTGCTCAGCCTGGTGCTGTGTGAAGAAACAGCAAGGTGGCAGCATTCCTCTAGCCTTACCCAGCACCTGTGCTCCCAGCACTTCCTCACAGCCTGGGATGTGCTTTTCCTTGCTTTGTGCTCCAAGCAGGAACACATCCAGGAGCACATCCTAATGCCACAGTGGCTCAGGTCAGTAGTGTGTGTGCTCCAGTTGTAGACTAGATGTGGGTGTTAGTGGCTGAGTGGAGCATACAAATGGATAATGCAGATGCCTAACTGTGCCTTCCTGTTCCCTCAGGTTGTTGAAGCACACGTGCCAAGCTTCATTTTCGATGAATTCAGAA
>NW_008684057.1:0-3131 GCF_000695815.1 Acanthisitta chloris | reverse complement strand
TAAACCTGAAACACAGCGTTAGGGCCTGGGGATGAGACAAGCACAGCTGTTCAGAACTGTGTCTTTTCCTGTGCTTTAAGACAGCACCTGCAGCTGCCTCTGTGAAATGTAACATCAGCACTAGTCTGTATAATTAACCCTTGTTTAAACCTTGGCATGATACGCAGTAAGTATCTCCTCCAAACATTGTACATTTTGTACTGCACATTATAAAGGCTGTATGTAATTGTTTATGTATAAATAATTTAGGTTTTTTGTTCTGAAGAACTATTTGTGGAAGTTTGACTTTTGTATCAGAAAAGAACAACAAAATGGGAAATAAAGGTGCTGGATAGTTTGGCAGGACTGATGATTGCAAAGTTTCAATTTTCCTGTTAAAAGAGCCATGAGTGAGAATGCATATACAGTGAAAAGAGGTTTGATGTCTGCCTATGTACCACAAAAAGTTTTCTTCTCTAGAGGACGGAAAAATAATTAAATATCCATAGCTGAAAAGTTCTGTCAGGCTCCTTAAGGGCACAAATATTAGTGCAACTGTAGTTTGACTAATGTTGGGGACAAGGTGTTTATTCACGTAACTTTCAGTCTTGGTGTGTCCCTTAAGGGAGAGGGAGCACCCAAGTTCACAGATGCTCATGGTCAAAATGAATGGCAAAAGTCAGAGAGTTTGCAAAAAGTTTTATTAATAAATTACACACTTGGCATAGAAATTGGTATGTTAGTCCCTGACCTCCTATATAAGCACATGGCAGTGAGTTTTGGATAAAGGGTAGGGTGAAAGGGAAGAGAGAGAGAAAGAGGATTAAAGAGGGAGAGAGAGAAAGAAAGAGAAAGAGATCACCAGTCCTGGCTCCAGCATTGATCCAGCAGATGCATTGTCCTGGGGTGGGCACATGCCTGCCCAGACTTCATGAGGGTATTTTTTTACAGATAAGTTTTCCCCACTCTGGAGATAAGTTTCTTAACTGTATTATGCTTATCTCTAGGAGCCAGAACAAGGACATTTGTTCCAGAAGAGTGCTCTCCTCCCTGTGTATAGCCCCTTGCTCCAGCCACAACAATCCTTGCTAGTACTGCCAACAATCCTTGGTTGGCTCCACTATCAGTGTTTGATACATACACATTTGTCCCCTCCTAGGCTTCTGCAGTATGGAACATTTTGCATCTAGCTTAATTATCTTGCAAGGAGCTGCTGTGGGTGTGCCAGTGGGGGATGTTACCTTATCACTGGGACAGCTTGGTACTTACGAGACTGGAAAAGAGGAGGCAAATGCCACAGCTGAAGGGAAAGGTTACTTGGACAGAGGGGTTTGTGTCACTAACAGACTGGCAAGACTAGATGACAAACTGACTCTGTTTAAGAAGGGAAGAGCAAAGGAAGTGTGAAGTCCCAGGACATGGCTCCTGTCTGCTTCACCCTCTGCCTGCAGTGAAGATTTGTCTCCTTCAGTAGTCCCTAAATCCCCCAACTGTTCTCCCTAGAAACAGAACAGGGACCAAATGATCTGGCTGGGGAAGACTGTCCACACCTTCCCTTTGTACTACACGGGAGTCAGCATAACAACAGGTTGGGGCCTTGCTGGGCACTGCTGCAGCAGCAGTTCTGATTCATAGAAATCAATCCCATTACCACAAGAAGAGATAGATCAGTGAATTTCAGGAGGCTGGAAAGGCTGGATCAAGGTGATTGTGTAATGTTGCAACTAGCAGAATACTGTCAGTGTTTGGATCAAATGAGGATTACTAGAGTGCCTGAACATAATATGGAACGTGATCTGTTAACAGCAGAAAACGCTCCATTGGTTCCTGACCAGCTTGGACCTTGGAGCTTGTGGCAGGGAGAACTGTGGCCCCCACCATTGTGCTGATCCCCATGCCAAGCCTGTGGCCTTCAAACAGCACCAGCTGCTACCTCAGGGATACCTGCACAAACCCATGATGCATCCCCCTGCTTGGGTTCAGGCAGCCCCACCACACACACACACACCCATACCCATATAACCACACCTCCATGTGCCCCACCCCCCTCCTCCACTCCCCAGGAAAATATGCCAAAGGATGCAGTGGTGGCAGGATGCTGCCTGCCATCCTGCCAAGCAAAGCTGCTGAGCCAGGCAGGGGTAGAAAGCAGGGTGCAGAACTGATGACCTTGCTTTTGGTATTAGCTAAATCCCCCCCACTCCACTGCTGAGGTGCATCCTGCCTTGGAGGTGTGTATAAGACATTAACTGAAAGGGTTAGGGGTACATAGACAGCTGGCCAAGACACAGGAAACCACAGTGGGGCTGGGATTTATGGACATGCTTAAAGCAGAAATATCTGAATTTATAGGTGTGGGTTTGGCCATAACAATCCCATGCAGCACTACAGGCTGGTGACAGAGTGGCTGGAGAGCAGCCAGGCAGGAACTTGCCCAGTGCCCAGCTCCCTGCCCATAGAACTTTCATGCCAGACAAGACATAGCACAGGCTTCCCTAGCAGTCAGTCTGCCCCCAGGTGTGATGGGTGCCCCTACTTTGGGAGGTGAACAGCACTGTAGTTCAGGCATCACTGACTAGAGCCCTGGCTGACATCAGCAGGCCTGGAGCACTGTGCTGGGCTGCATCTCCCCAGGAGCCAAGGAGCCTAGGCCACATCTTAGCAGGAGTAAGTGTTGTCTGAGCTGAGGCTGGGTAGGATTAAAGCAGGGGTGGCTGCACTCCTGCACGTATAACAGAGGTGGGGCTGGCTATGAGTCAAGCACTTCACTCTATAAAAACCTGTATGGTAGCCACCCTGAGCCCACTGTGCTCCCCTGAAGGGCAGCATGGTAGGGATCCCCCTCGAGCAGGGACACCCCTCAAGGTTCCTCTTTGAGACTGGACCCCTTACCCAGCATCTACAACGAGGTAAGTGACATCTTATCTTGGCCCCAAGGTGCACTGTATGCAGGCAGTTATACATCCAGCCATTACTAGAAGTGTAGTAAGCAGTGGTGTTGTACAACTGTCTAATCACTGTGTGAATCATCATTTAAATCATTGTCAAATCACTAATTCCATCATTGCCCAATCACCACTTGATTACCATTTGACTTCACTTATCAATCATCATTTGTTCATCATTTGATGTCGTGGTTTAACCCCAGCCAG
>NW_008684056.1:9192-9408 GCF_000695815.1 Acanthisitta chloris | reverse complement strand
TTTCCAGCCTTTTCTCGGCATCAGAACCCTCCGCCGACCCGCTCCAACCGCACCGAACCCTCCGCGGGCTCAGCCGCACCGACACAGCCGAACCGAACCCTCCGCCGCACTGCGTCCCCTCGCCCCGGGAACAGCGCATCGGGAGGGGCAGAGAGCTCTTGGGAAGGGTGGAAGTTCCACATGGGGAAGCAAGCAGCCGATTCCGTGCGGGTGATA
>NW_008684056.1:286-9105 GCF_000695815.1 Acanthisitta chloris | reverse complement strand
TTTATAATTGGCTAAGCTCTAGAGATAGCATTCAGGTACTCTCCCTACTTGCAGTTACAGCTGTGAGGATTATCTCTTACTTTCTCAGGCTTGGCTGCATTCCTAGCTGTTTGTCTCAAACTTGTTTGTCTCACCCAAAGGACAATTTACCCCTGCCATCTGCCCAGCTGAGTTACTCCCTATCTCTATATAAGTTACTATCTCCAGAGCTTTGCCTGTACACTGCATTCCCAGGTGTGTTCCCAGGACTGTGTCCGTGCGTTCCCAGGACTGTGTCCTTGCTCTTTTTAGCCTTCCCCAGGTACATTCCCAGGATTGTCCCCACTTTCTTAGCCATTCTCCAACAGAGAACGAGCAGAAATGTAAAGGAAACTTTAAATGTGTACCTATATCTATATGTATATAGCACTTCCACAGCATTTCTGCCCCAAGGATCCCTGTTCTGCCTCTGCTAAAACACGCTGGGATATGTGTGCCTGCACAGGGACAAGCAGGATCTCACGTGCTCTGAGACAGCTTTGCTCCAGGCAGTGAACTGAGCAGTTTAAGGTATCAGCTACCTCAGCTGTATGTAGCAGAAGTTATACCAGGACTTTTGCTTTTCTGTTTCTGTTACCACTTACCAGCCACTTGCCACTCCACTGCACTGAAGTCATTGGGTACAGCTACACTTAAGTCCCTGCAATTGCACACGTAGAAAACTGGAACATCTGGGGGATGCTGTGCTCTCATGTACCTTACAATGAGGAGATAATGGACAACGACACAGAGTATCTGCCTGATTTTTTTGTGATGGTTCTCTCTCATCTAACAGAGTACATCATTTCTTCTTCCTCTTTATAATATTTCCACCCGGATCTGTTTACGGAGTCGTTCTCAAGCAGAAGCACCTCCTGAGAAACAGTCTTAATCCTTACAGGTACTTCTGAAAGCTTCCTAAAATGGCATTTCTGTTCTAAGTCCCAAGGCCTCTCTTACTTACCCTGGAAACAGATTTGTATTTCTGATGTGACTTCTACATCCTGACAAGTTCTTTGGCATCATCTTACTCGGCCTGGTTGATTCCAGAGTGTCTGTATGAATTACAGAGAGTATGCAGCATTACAGCTGCTTTTAGTGTGGCAGAAAGGCCTTTGATATCCTGCCAAAAGAAGCTTCTCAAATTTTTCCCAGAAGTACATGCAATATCTTGCACTGGCAACACTGGGCAAAACTTCCACTGATATCCTGTGAGTTTTAACTAAAATTGTGTCTTTCAAGATACATGGGCAGCTTGCACTGCAAGTGACCTTCATACAAGGCCACTGTGCTGTCAAAACACATTTAGTGCAGTAGAATAACCAGCAATGAGTAAACTAAATTATGACCTTAAGCCTCTACTTTCTCTTACAACTAGATATGTAAGAGTAATGCACTGTGGGAAAGAATTGTGGAGAATTTGTGTGACACAATCACACCTGAACCAAGAGCTCCCACAGGAAGTGGGATGGGAGCCACTCTTCACTCCACAGCGCTGAATGAAGAGGTAGAAACAAGATGCTCAGAAAATAAACCTAACTGAAGGAAGATGTATTTTTCATTGAAGCAATGGTTATAAGGTGTGGATTTGCTGTCTGTTGGGTCAGACGGAGACTTTTCTTCTTTACTAGGGAAAGCAGAATTTTTAAGGAAAAACAAAATATGTCTCACTAGGAGTAACATGTAAATAATACAATGTTTGATATATTGAGCATCCTGAAAATCCATTCTAATCAACATCATAGCAGTTACTAACAACAGAACAGGTTGTGGCTTCTTTGTACTTCTTCATTCTGACTTATTTTGTATATAAGCTATAACATGCTCCATGACTTACAGCAGGTGCTATAGCCTTGTCTATAGTACCTTTAGAGAAGCATCTATGAATTCTTACTGAAAAAAAAAAAGCTGATTAATTCTGAGGCTTTTACTGTTCACCATGGCAAATTTGCAAGGTTTGTAGGCAAGTAACATGTAGCTGGTCTCAGCGTTTAGTGTGTGTTAAAATGTTTTTAAATTCATTATTTAAACAATTCAAACAATAATTTTGTCACCAAGAAGAAACTTGTCTGGAGATTGAGGGTGTGGATCAAATGATCCTCCTTATTTTGGACAATCCTTCAACACCATCTTTGCTGCACTCTGCCAGGATGATATATGGGCAACGTGTTTCACTCATGCTGCTGATGCAGAAACTTTTGAAACTCATTGACTTCCATTGTTCTCACTGCATATTTGGTAAGAGATATTTTCTACCTTACAAGGCTGTAAGGATGGTTCCTTAAGAATGCTGTAACACAAGGGCAGTTCTTACTGGCATGAGTGACTTGCTCCAACAATCGGCTTCAGTAATTAAGAGACCAAATACTATTACTCTGAAAGTACCAGTTGATTAATATATCGTTTGCCATTGACAAGTCTTTGGACCTGAGTATCAAAACCAATTATTGCAGTATTTGGCTGTAATAGTTTAATATTTGAAGAGTGTAATTGGTTTGCAATTTTTTAACAGTCAAGTATTAAACTTCAATTTTATAAACTGATGAAAAACTATGAATACAGAGTTCTTACATCATTCTGTTTCTTTATAAAGTGGCACTTTAACACTTCAAAGACATTTGCTAATTTAGATAAAGAATGTTTTGTTCTACAACTATATAGCAATATTCTGGAAGCACTCAGTCAATCTTTAGATAGAAGAAACACTTATGTACGTATTCTTTCTTCTTTGTGATAATTTCCCTTTAGGGTAATGACAAATACAAATTTCATGATGTGGATAAAATACTGTATTAATTAATAAATGAACAGAGAGTGTATTTTGGGGTAATGTAAGTTTATTCCCAAGAAACGGCCCAGTCAGGACCTCTATAGAAAGATGTATTGTAGATATCACAAGTGAACAACGTATTATTCATTACAGTAATATGCAAATAAAGTTGCATTTGACAAAAGACAGACTGAAGATCTAAGTATGAAGGGTACATATCTTTCAAACAGAAAATTAAAATGAGGGCAATCATCATCACTTCAATTTATGTATTTCACTGATAAAAGATAGCTCAGTTAAAATAAGCTATCAGCAGCATTCACACCAAGAAGACCCTAAACCTGTAACAAAGAACTGATGTGAAAGTTTATGTGAAAATTTTCTTCAAGAAAAAAGCTGATTTTAAGGAGTTACTGACTGTGCATTCACACCACGTGTGTTCAGTGCCACCTCAGTTGTTGTCTGTGAATTTTAAAGGCCATTCATAATGATCCTATATGATTTAACAGATGAAATCTTAAAGTAGTTTGGTGTTTTCTTTTTTAATTTGTCTCATGTCAGTGATCTGTTTTGAAGTATGACTCTGCCAACAGCTGCAGAAGTGTGACACTAGAAGCTGGTGAGGTGCAGGATAGAACAATACACATAGTGGTGCAGAACTGTTTGTTAACCTTACATACATGATAAGGAAGATCAGTGTATTGACATTGCTCATACTGAACTGTTTCTAAACAGCTCTTCAATATAATTGAATAGTATTGGTTGTTTTTCAAGGAATTCCAGCAGCACATACCAGTACGAAACTAAGAACCTGATTTGTCATGCAAAAAACTTTCATAAAGCTAAGAGGATAAAAACATACAGTGGCTTTTAGTTGATAGGAAAATTAACATCAGATTCATCTCTCAAAGCTGAAAAAATTGTCCTGTACCACCATATGACACCTTCTGCATTGGTTACCTGGTGCTGAATGTTCAGAAAATGTATTTGAATATTTAAATGGTCTTTAGTTTTTCCATGCTCTGCAGTATCTAATTTTCTAGTGAATAAACTTCTCAAACATGATCCGTCTTAGTCAGTTCATGGTGTGCATTATGAGCAGCAATATGACTGCTCATAATGCAACAGTTTTTGGTGTTCATTTAATTGTAATGAAGGTAAGCAAAGGTAGAAGAGTTCTATCCCATGGAAGGAGCCAATGGCAATGTTATGAAGTCTACAATACCTCTAATAAGGTAAAGGGGCCAGAGAGTTCAAAATGTTTCTGTAAACATTTTCCAGTCACAATGATTTTTTCCATATGTTTCCTGTTTCTGTACATATGATTTTTTTCTACTTCAGGCGCATTCATTGTCACAGCATTTATAATGCAGCCTATGTATTGAGGATGGCTACTCTATTATGTAGCTGATACTTTAAAAATAAAATTAAAAATCCTTGAAGAGTCATTTAGAAAAATATAAGAACTTCTCTTCGGTTTTACATCGCAGAAATAGGAATTTTAATACACGGAATGAATGGAATTATTATACTAGCATTTCAACAGTACTTGACTAGCCAGGTAAGAAATACAATCATTTTCTTATACTCAGTAACTAATCTTTTATCAGACTGAATAGACAGTAGGAAGGACTTTATAAATCATTCATGTTCTGACCAAATTCTCTTGTAAGACTAGTGTAAATCAGAAGTGACTGCACTGCAGTCAATGGATTTTCACCAGTGGTCAGTGGTGAAAAGTTAAAGGGTGGGTGAAGGCTCCTAGCACTGTGCCAATATCAAAAGACTAGCAGTGTGCTTTAAATCACGGTATTTGGTAGTTCTAAAGTAAAAAATCTTAACTCATTTTAAAAGCATATTTCTAATAACTTACTTGTGTTACGGAGCACATTGGCTTTTTACTTAAATACAGCTCAACGTGATTGGTTCCATAAGAAAAACAGCTTCATCCTGTCGTGATAGAAACATGAAAACAAAAATGTTCTGTAAAAAAGCTTCTGGAATTTGTTCTATGCTTGTGCTTCTTCTGTAGATCTTTCCCTTGGTTCTTTCTTTTGAATACAAGGTTGTATGAGTAAAAATATTATTCCCACCATGTATAGCAAGCCAGATATGTAAAACGAAAAGTCGTATTTTTGTGTGATGTCGTAGATCCAACCTGGAAAATAAGGACAAAACATGTTTGTTACAAAGCTTGGCAACAAGGTGCATTGCATGGGAAAATATGAAAAATACTTCACGTTTTTCTCATGACATTTCAGTCAAATCCATAGATGTTTTGCAGAAAAAAATTTTCAAACAAGTTAGCACATGTCTGACTTTAAAAGACATTTTGTAATCCCAAATCAATTAGTCCTTCCACTCTACCACTGCCTTTGTAAAATTCCCAACACTGGCTAGTTCAAATGCTGTGCCTTGTGCCAGCAAACACATTCCCAGTGGTTTCCTCAAAGTCTCACATTCAAATAAAAGACTTTTCAAGAGAAATAATCTCAGTACTGCAGTGACTCTCATTCCAACTTCAACTCCTTTGCAAAAACGCATTAAAGTTACTTCAGAAAGGTTTGAGAACCTAAACTAGCAAAACTCCCTCATGTCATGCTGGTTGCATTGCGATGTAACCACAAGATCAGAAGCTCTTTTTACATCTACTACTTTAATCCTTCTTGTTTATAACCAATGACCAAATACAGAAACACATTCTGCACAGATTGAGAGGTGCTCAGTGAATACCAATGACCAAATACAGAAACACATTCAGCACAGATTGAGAGGTGCTCAGAGAACATGTGCAGTAAAACACTGCAGCTTTTCAAAGGGCACTGGGTGAGCTTTCTTCAAACTCCTGTTGGGTCACTCAGTGGTGGGGAGAGAAGGTGTGAGTGTTCTGGCCTTTCTGGGCTGCTTGTGCTGCTACTAGCTTCAGCTCAGCCTCGCCCCATCCCTGGCTGACTGTGGCCATGACTCTCAAGGTTTGTCACCACTTTCCTCTGATCAGCATCTCTGTAAAATACAGCTGCAACCTGATACAGTACTGACAATCAGTACCTTTATCTCTTCTGTACTTCTCCACCACTGTCTATGAGAAAATTCATAATGAACATCTCTTTAAACCTAAGTCACTTTAGGGAGAACATACATACACTTCTGCCTTCTGCTGTGGATGGCAGTAAAGAGGCTATGAGCAGTGCAGTCCCCAGAGTAGGTATTTCTGGTGAAGGCAAAGCAAAGTTAGTTAAATCAACACTCACAGCTTAGAGTGGTGGCACCCAAACACACACCACAGCCCTTGGGGCTAACACCATGGTACAGACAGCTGCCTACCCTGAGGACTAATCATCACTCTTTCATCTGGGCAGGGGAATGAGTATGTGTAGTGCATATACTACACAAACCACATAAAAAGAGATTACACTTTTCTCCTTTTAAAAAAACATGTAAGATACTGTTTTAAGGCAACATATCATTGAAAGAATAGACTGTAATGGATTTGGGATTATTTCCAAGAGCTGCAATTTGCAGTGTGTGAATAGTGAGCTGGTGCCCAGCAAATGTGATCTGTAAACTTGCACAATGTAAAGCTGGATGTTGCAGTCCTTTCTGGAGCAGCTGTGATTTTGTTAACTACACATGCTCATAACATAAGAAGGTTTAATAATACAACAAGTCACATAGTTAGACAAACACCTGCTGGTTAGCAATTTGAACTTTTTACCTGCAAAGGGTGGTCCAAACAATGCAGATATTCCATTGGCACAAATGATGATGCCATAGGCATTTGCAAGGTGTTTAGTTCCAACCAAATCTTCAGTCACAACAGGCATTAGAGAAAAATAGCCACTAGAAAATCCTATTAGAGCACAAACCACAGCCAGGCCAACGTATGTTTGCATTAGTGGCAAAGTAAGAATGCAGATGACCAGGGTAAAGTTAGCCATGAGGAAGACATTCCATGTGCTGATGCACGGGAGATCAGCGATGATTCCAAGGATCACTTTACCAAAAATATGAACAATGGCTATAATGGATGTCAAAGGAAATACATTGTTCTGCCTAGATAAGTTGTACTGCTTGACTATTTCTGGAAGATGGATAAAGGGAATGACAAAGCTGCTATAGGCAAACAAAGCCCAAATTATAAAGGCCACAAATACTCTATTGGTAAAAAGTGATGCAGCTCCAAAGTAGCTGGAGTACCACAGTGCAAAGCCTTTCCTGACTGTAATGGTCAGCTGGCTCACTGTCTTCAGAATGCGCAGTCCATACATATTCCTTCCGCTTCCAGATTTACCTCCAGCCTCTCTGTGCTGAACACTGCTAAGCACTTCTTCATTTGTTGCCTCTTCTTTTTTCTCTGGTTCTTCACTGAGGACTCCATTAGATTTTAAAGTCTCTGTGGAATGGGACAGAGCTTTTTCCTGATTATCTTCACTAGTACTTCTCACAACGTGTTTTTCACTAAGGTCCCTGGGAGCGAGTGGTCTCATAAGTGCCCCACAGACACAGAGGTTCAGAGAGATGGCACCTTGGATGAACATGGCATCCCTCCACCCAAATTCAGTGCAGAGGTACTTCAGTAAGGCAGTCATTAGGAAAGCTCCAAACCCTGTTCCCGTGGTGCTGAGCCCTTGTGCAAGTGCTCTCCTCTTCTGAAAATACTGCCCAACCATGACCACTGCGGGCAGATAAACCATACCACTTCCAATGCCTATGAAAATAAAAAAACCCTGAAATAAATCAGAACGTATCGCCAGCAATGTAAAAAGCAGTGAGAAACAAATCAGTTTGATTCCTAACTTTTGTGTAAGCATAGTAGTAAACCCAATAATAAATATTTAATTTTGATGTTAGTTTTCATTTCTGTCTTGTAGTGTTTTCCAAAATTTGCAATACTCATTCCAGAAAGAATACTGATATTTAACTGCTGGAAAAAAATCAAACACATGGAAGATAAAACCTTTACCTCGGTTCAGAATGACACTGCTGGAAAGTCACAAACATCCCACACTCAATCAATGACAGTAAATACGGAGACAAACATAGACACACCCTATTTTGAAATATCTGCATGTGTAATACCTGTGTCTGATTGTATCAGTGACCCAAACTGCTCAGTAAGCACATCCTGTTGCTTTCGCCTAAGTTCACCCGTGATGAAGATTCACAGTTTTTGTCCTTGCTCTGTAACTGTAGAGCCACAGTGACTGTGATATGTGTCAGGAGTCAGCATGGGGGGTTAGCACGGTGATGGGACCTCATAACTGTAGAGCCACAGTGACTGTGATACGTGTCAGGAGTCAGCATGGGGGGCTAGCACGGTGATGGGACCTTGGATGCCTTCCAGGCTGGTTCTCTTTGGGCACTCCAGGGAAGTAGCTGCACAGGCATAGTTTTAAAAGCCAGATCTCTAATTTTGTAGAAACCCCCTCACCTGTAGTTAAAAACCAGGGTATTCATGGTACATGCTTCAAGCAGAAAGTGTTAAGAGTTGTGCAAACATGTTATTAAAGGTAACAGTTGCCCAATTTTTTGTCTCACAGCAAACTCCTCATAGAAGAGTTTGGATTGAAACCGGTGTATACAAAGGATGCTTCCCAATCCACTGGGATGACAATTCAGAAAAGTGTTTTGGGGCTCAAAAGTTTGCCTAAAGAGCTGATAATGTAGCTGCATGAAGCTACAGCATGACCTAGCTACATCTGAGATGGAGGAAGAGCAATGATTCCAGCAAAGCCTAAAAAAAGCCCCTCAACAACACAGCAGTGACCATGGCCGGAGCTGACCCATTTTGCCTGTTAGAAGTATTTATTTCTCCACTAGGCAAACACACGATCGAGTTTTCACACTGCACAAGCCTCACTGCCCAACCCCAGCACAGACTCCAGGGAGTCTCAGCTCCTCAGGCCAGGCTGGGGTGAGACATCAGCCCCGGGTTCCCGCTGGCACTGCTGCTCTCTGCACCTCCCCAGGAGTGTGCATTTTAAAAGGTCTCACCTGGGTTTTTCATTCTGTGGGCACAGCCTGTCTGCAG
>NW_008684056.1:0-200 GCF_000695815.1 Acanthisitta chloris | reverse complement strand
ACTCTGCTGTGCCAGCAGCTCCAGGGCTCGGCCTGGGCGAGGGGAGGAGGCTCCTCTGTCCCTCCACAGTGCCGAGGGGACGAGAGTCCGTGAGCTGTGGGGAACAGGTCGTGAGGGGCTGGGGGAGAACCGCGCGGCGGTGCCAGGCCCTGAGGGACGGGGCTGAGGCAGCAGCGTGGGGTGGGTGCAGCCAGGGGACA
>NW_008684055.1:0-5044 GCF_000695815.1 Acanthisitta chloris | reverse complement strand
CCAGCAGGTCAAAAGAGGTGTTTCTCCTCCTCCACTCTGCTCTCATAAGACCCCACCTGGAATACTGTGTGCAGTCCTGGTGTCCTCAACATAAGGACATGGGACTGATGGAGCAAGTCCAGAGGAGGCCACAAAGTTGACAAGAGGACTGGAGTATCTCCCCTATGACAGGCTGAGGAAGTTGGGGCTGTTCAGCCTGCAGAAGTGAAGACTGCGTGGAGACCTCATAGCAACTTTTCAATATCCGAAGGGGCTACAGAGGAGCCAGAGAGGGCCTTTTTGTTGGGAACTGTAGTGATGGGACAAGGGGTAATGGGTTCAAATTGGAAGGAATAAGTTTTTTACTGTGAGGGTAGTGAGACATTGGAACAGGTTGGCCAGGGATGTGGTGGCTGCCCCAACCCTGGCAGTGTTCAGGACCAGGCTGGATGAAGCCTTGTGCAACCTGATCTGGTAAGGAGATGTCCCTGCCCATGGCAGAGGGGCTTGGGATGAGATAATCTGCAAGGTCCATTCCAACCCTTAAATTCTATGATTCTATGATTCTGAGATTCAGTACCTAAGGACATCCATGAACTTCTAGTCTGCTGGTCTTCTAGAATGCCTAGATGCATCCTCTTCCCTGGAACCTTAAGGAGTACAGTACAGCTTTCTGACAGTAGCTGCTCAGCACCCTCTAAAGACTGCTCTATTAAACCAGGTAATCCGAAATCTAAGTTTTACTTCAAAAACTCTGGCCTGGATACACAGGTGAAAAAAAATGAAGAGCAGTCATGATATGCACTGGCATATAAAGACAAAAAGTATATGAGGAGGGGAAGAGGACAAAAATTGTCTCTTTACAGGATGTCAGGCAAGCTAGGATGGTATAGAAACCAATGGGCCAATAATGTTTGAAAAGTTTGCTGATGTTTAGTACAGATGCTTTTGCATTTAAAAGTAGGGTGAAAGTTGTATAGTTTTTTAAGAGATTTTGATTTATGGAATAAATTATGTATTTTCTTGTAAATGGGAAAAAGCATTTGTCTGTAAGAAACATTGGTATCTCATCTTTGGAGTTCTTCCTATAAACTAAAGTAAAATTACGTTGACAACGTCCTAGAGTCAATCCTTTGGGAACTTTTTCATATAAAAATCAGAGTATGTTCTCATGTTTCTTCACATAACCATGAAGCAAAGAAGTTGCTCCTGAAGATACCATTTTTAGGCACATTTTCATTGATTCAACTTGAGATTCCTGCTTATGAGCAGACACTGAGTTTTGTTTCCTTGTTAACTAATATGATGACCATAAAAAAAATTTTTTTTAAAAAGGCAGTAACTGGCTTTTCTTTTCAGATTGTTTTTTCCCACTCAATTCCACTCCAGCACACTGGCTCCCTTTGACCAGTATACACATGAAAATGAAACTTTTTTGTTTTATTTTTTCTGCCCTGAGAGGGATAGGCAATTCAATCTCAACATGGCAACAAGCATTTGTAAAAACTTAACAAAACTGCTTTCATTTCAAGTTTAGGGAACATAACAGCACACTGACAGCAACTATAATGAGGAAAGAAATTCCACTTTGACAAGAAATACACCTATTTCTGTCTAGAGGAACAAAAACATTTTGTTAAGTTCTCAGGTCTCTGAAACAAATATTTTTTTTCTGCAGTTTTACAGTGCTTTATCTTTGGGGAAATCAATTCCAGACTGATGCTGACCTCCTTTTCCAAAAGCTTTTGGACTTGCTGATTTAAGTGTGATGTAAATGGCGTGTGCTGCCACACTGCTGTCCCAAATACTTTGATACTGAAGTTTTAACCATGCTTTTCCATCTTGTGGTATGCAGTTTAAACAGGCTGAGAAGAAAAGACTGTTTATATGTTGTTTGGAAGGGAACTCTGGAGTTCATCTACCCAAATCTCACGCTCAGTGGGTTACATTAAAATTCAATGCTATGAGGAAGGAAACGTTTCTGATGTAAAAGCATGCTTACTTAGCTCATATGTATGAGTGCTCCCAGCTAAAACAGTCCACTTTCTGCAGTAAAAGGTCTTGCAAGAGCAAAATGAAATGTGTTGACCTTCTTCTGAGATTTTCTTTAAAGAAAATAACCTGCAAAACAACTTCAGTGGCTTCCTGAAACAGTAGTAGTCAAGGGCATACATTCACAATCTAATCAAGGTCTACTAGTGCTAAAATGACACAACAGGAAAGGAAGAGTAAATATTGAAGGTTCAGTGATGAAAAGCAATAAAGATACATAAATTTCAAACTAGGGGAATATGTTAAATATTGATTCTGAACAAAACCCCAGGAAAAAAAGTAGAAGGATGATCACAATAGAAACAGATTAAATATGACTAAAGCAGATTAAAAAATAAACTAGACTTATTCAAAATGCTGATTAAGTGAACTGCTTTCTTCCTATAAGAAATAAATGGACTAGCAGTCTTCCTGTAATTGATAAGGAAATGCATGCATTGTAAATACTAAGGGTCACCAGGTCACTAGGTAAGGGAGAAAGGAACAGGGGAAGCCCACAGACCGCAGATGTTAACATGGGGAATATTCCCCTCCTTAACACTGAATATCTAACTCAGACTTTTAAGCCTGCATGCAGTGGGACCAACATCAGAGAGCTGGCTGGGTCAGGTGCTTTGCCCACAGGCAGCACAGGGAGAGCCTGGATAAAACAAAATACTTAGAGAAAAATAGTAGATGTTCTCTTCACAGAGTCCATGATCAATTTAGAAATTCATCCCTCGAGTCCACCTTGTAATGCTATTAGCAATCTGTGAATCTTCCAGTGTGCTCCCTATGTCACCAACACTAAAGGTCAGCAGGAGGACTAACAGCATGGTCCTAGCTTCTTCTTGATGAAACTCATTCTGTTTTGGTAACCCATGCTGTCACAATTGGCACTGATTTTATCCATCCCTCAAAACTGAAATGTGGGTTCTCTAATAATAAGGAAGAGACTATCATTTATGATGAATGAATGCGTTTTCCTGAGAAAAACCTGCAGATTATCTGTAAAATAAATAAATACATAAATAAATAAGTCTGGTTGTTTAGCAGTAGTACAAGTTACACATGTGCATGCTGAAACAACAAAAAAAAGACAAAACACAAAGGCCACGTTATCCCTTTCATCTGAAAGGAGAAAAAAACCAATCCCACTGAAGCCTGGAAAAGTTTTGCCAGAAATCACTGCAAGAACAAAATTTCCTCCTGCTTGTAAAGTACAGGATGCAAAACTTCTTCAGGAGAGAAAGCCTAGGTCACTCTTGTATTCAACAAGTAGAATTTTCAGGCTGGGGTCCACATAATCTCTAGCTCTGACCCATAGAGACACACAGACACAGCTGCAGATCTGGGAGATGGCACTGCAGGAAAGGCTTCCCCTACTGCCCCTGCCAGGGGGTACCTGGCAGGACCTGGCCAAGCCCAGGACTAGCTCACCCAGTGTTCCACCTGCTAAACACTTGGCTTCCTGCATGTTGGTGAAACTACTAAGCCAGCTGAGGTCACTGCTCTGGCAAAGAGAATCTAAAAATTTTGGCAAGGGTTTGTTGGATTATCCCAATTGCCAGTCATCAAATTCTACATTTACCTCCAAGGGAAGTCTGCAACTTTAGAAAGGAAGTTGAACAGGAACACATGCAAAATGTTTCTGTAGGAGGATTCTGGTATCCTTCAGGTATCCTTCTAGCCTTCCTCAGGATGTCATCTGCTGTGCATGCACCTACATCTGACCAGGGGACTTAGGAGTATGTCTGGGCTCTCAGGTTTGGTTGCTCACCCTGGTTGTACCCTAACTCCAAACCCAAAGACAAGCATGAACATCCCATTCTACCTCCCACAGACAGGAGTGCCAGAGCAGAAAGTAAGGCGTCCTGCCAGCCCCAAGCACCACACAGCAAAGGGCTGCACCATGGTGCAGACACTACCACTGCTGCTGCACAAAGACAGTCTGGCCAGCGGTCCTGCCCATATGAGCTCACAGCCTAACGGGGGAGAGGTCATGGTTTCCCATGGCACACATGTCATGCATGTTTGTTCGTTGTGACATTTTGCTTTGGACCTCGCACTGCTAAGCACAAAAGCCAATGATAAAATAAATCACTCGGACACAGTATTGATTCTTGAATGACGATTACATAAAAAAATGCAAATGCTTCAGTGTGTTACATAAATAATTCCCCTCTGGCATCTATTGTGCACATTGCAGCCATACCTTTAATTTCATTTATGCAGCTTCTTTTAGGAAAGACATCCAGATTTTTCCCTCAGCCTATTCCACTCACTTTACACAGTGGAATACATGCAAAAGAAGAGGAGAAGCAGAGACAAGAGAGGGAAATTGATTGCTACCAGCCTGGTGGGGAAACGTTAACCTTGCAGGCAGGAGACAAACAGCAGAGTCATCTGCAACATGCAAACCAGCTTCTTCATTCCCACAGTGGGGCAAGGGAAATGCCCTTCAGAGATTCTCAAAACTATTACCACTATAAAGAAGTTGTCTTTAGTGGGACCCTGTGGACAAAAAGGAATTTTAAAAATAAATACTAAAATTAAATGCATCAGCTAAGCAGGTTTTGACAGAGAAAATGATGCTGAGTGGTCAGTGTTCACATAACACAGATGCAGATTACTCATCAGTCCTTAAGTGCAACCTCATGAGAACATTTTCAGCTACCAGAGATGCTAAAACTGCTTACACTTTGGTATCCCCCTGCTCCCTGTCCTCTCCAGCCCCCTTCTCTGCACTATCCCATATTTTTAAGTCACTCACAAAAGACTTTGTACCCAGACAAGATTTCTATCACACTCGATCAAATGAGGCTTGCTTGAATCAGGACGGCAGTGCCGGGCCTGTTTCTTAAAGTCATTATATTTCAAGATTCATTTCAAGAGGTTTGGCTCAGCTCGACCCAGTTTGCATGAAGCAGCACCAGCTTTACACCTGCTATCCCATCCAGTACATGGAGCTGCGAGAGGGCAGAGTGCGAAACCAACAGCAGGGAGCCCGTTCCCACCCCTCCCCGGGCACCGC
>NW_008684054.1:3423-5049 GCF_000695815.1 Acanthisitta chloris | reverse complement strand
CCATTCCAACCCCTAAAATTATATGAAGTATATATAGACTGTAGTGCAAGTTATGGAACTTCAGTTCAGCTACAAGTTTAGAAAGCAGTATGTAGGACACAGGAGATGAGCAGCTACAGTGGCAAATGCTTTCTGTAGGTACTTGGAAAGCTACCAAGAGAAATCACCAAGAAAACAATACGAATCTATTCCTCACCTTAATACACAAAAGCTGAAAAAGCAAGACTGCAAACTTCTGCATGTGGTAGCTGAGAAAATAATCATACTTGAGCTTATTTCAACATTCAGGTCATCTCTCAATTTGCTTTCCTTTGCAATATGTATCAAAAACACAGTTCTAATTTTCTATGTTTAAGCAGTTCTGGATTTTCTTCACCGTCAACATTCATTTCCTGTTCTGGGAAAACCCTCTCACACAACAACTCCTTACTTAAATAAGAAAATAAAACTGTTTGCAAAGGCAAGACTGAAGGCTCTTCCAGTCTTGTAGTCTCTTTTCAACAGTGAGTGTAAAGAAGAACAAATATAGAACATTTATATATGCTATTTCCCCACCCGTAGTGCTCCCCCTTCTCTCCATCTATTTTCAGCTCAGGAGATTTCCTAAGCCTATTGTAGCCTGTCTATTTTGTTACCCCCAAGCAGATACCATTTTCAAGTGCTGGCCCAGCCTCCCTTTGAGCCCTTGTAAAATTCTTGCATCTGCAACACCATCTGGCAAACAACTTTGCATGTCTGGTACACTACGTGTGAAGAACCACTTCCAATACCAACAGTGCCATGTGACAACACAGCAACTTCCCCTCCTACACCACCACCTTCAGAAAATTAGCCAGAGAGCAGATCCCACTGGGCAGGGAAAAAGAAGTCAATTCTGATTTGCTTGTGATGCTCATCCAACTGTTTCAATATCAGAGGCTTTACACATGCTACCTCATTATTTTATCTTGTCTAATGTTCTCACAGAGTGGTTGGGAAATGAAGTGAAAATTGGTCAAAGAAAATGAAGCAGGTGATAGTAGTGGTCAGTTTTAATGAGTGTTTGCTGCCAAAATATCTTGCTATGGTCACTGCACAAGATGAGATGTAACACTTCACACTAAATCTTCCATGAGAATCCAGGACCAGCTTTGGACACACAACAATATAAGTTTTGCCAATGTTGGCAAGTACATGGGTGAGGCAAAAAAACAGCTTAGACCAGTGAAAGAGAAACCCTGCAGGATTAACAGCTAATAGTGGCTCAACACTGGTAGAAGAAGGATTTCCACACAGAGTTCTTGGTGAATAGAATCATCGAATTTAGGGGTTGGAATGGACATTACAGATCACTCAGCCCCAAGCCCTGCCCTGGGCAGGGACACCTCCCACCAGAGCAGGTTGCTCAAGGCTCATCCAACCTGGCTGTGAACACTGCCAGGGTTGGGGCAGCCACAGCCTCCCTGGGCACCCTGGGACAGGGTCTCACCACCACAACAGGGAAAACTTCTGCCTAAGATCTAACCTAAATTTCCCCTCCTTCAGTTTGAAACCATTGCCCCTTGTCCAATCACTGCAGTTCCTAACACAGAGTCCCTCTCTGGCTCCTTGTAGGCCCTTCAGATATTGAGAAATTGCCCTGAGGTC
>NW_008684054.1:0-3194 GCF_000695815.1 Acanthisitta chloris | reverse complement strand
CTGTGGCTCAGCCCAGGATTCCATTGGCTTTCTGCACTGTGAGCTCACACTGCAGCTCATGGTGCAGCTCCTCAGCCACTGAACACCTTCAGGCTGTGGGATGGAAGAGACACCCCAGCACTCAGCAGCTGGAGAGCTCTGTCACCTCTCTCCCTATCAAGGACCTTTGCCTCTCTCACATTGCAGCAAAATTCAATGTCTGTCCTGAAATGCTCAGGTTTTGTCACATCCAAACTTTTACTCTCCTTATAAATTAAAATTAGGTGGGGTGAAATGCTTTACTTTTGCACAAGTTGATACTAACCTTTCAAATCTTCTGTCCTCCAAATGCTTAAATAATTTAAGAAATGCGTTTTAAGATTTATGCAACAAACTATATGGAGACAGAGCTCTAAGCTCGATTAATCTTCATGTTTCAAGGTGTGAGTGATGTAAGAAACACCATCTTGCAATTTAGAAGAGGAAAGTTGTGAAGATTTATTGCCTTCCGGTGGAACATCTGGTCTTACCCACTCTTGGTGCCAGAATGGCAGACTGGATGAGCTACTTGTTTATTCCAGTCAGGCATTTCCTTGACTCCTGCACTTTGTGTTAAGACATGTTGAACATCTTACTCCCACTGGAGAATTTTTACTCTCATGAAGTCAATAGGTCAGAACTTGAAATTTACAGCTCATGAAAGGGATTCCTCCTTGGAGTTTGTTAGATTCTAGTAGATCAGTAGACCAATATAGACACCAAAAAACAATTGGACTTTATATACTCCACTTCATACAGAGATAGGCATTAATTTAAGGGCCTGTCAGAACACAACATCTTTAGCAACATGCCACAAAGTGAATCATGAGGGGTAATAAATATCCACATCTCACAGAAATAACACACTGAGTCCTACCAAAAGAAGTTCCTTTCCATTTACAAAACCAACCAGGTTTTCAACTATTATAAACTCATTTTTCCAAAGGTTCAAGTTATCTATATTTACTTAGCTAGAATTAAAAACCAGTTAACTATTTTGATTGGAACTATCAAAAGTCAAATTTCAAGTTAAGTTAGTGTCTGCAGTGGATCATGATAGTGTAAAGACATTTCTGTCACTGCCTAGTGAGTTTCACAACTGTTTCCAAAAACACACACATTCCAAAATTTCATGACTGTTTTGATATCAAAAACTAACATTAAAATGATGACAGAAAGCACTACAATTTCTGGGGGATTAAAAAAAAAAAAAAGGCCTCATAAGGTTTTAAAAAAGAAAAGTCACACTGCCTTTTCCAATTCCAGCTGCTTTAAGATTTTCCAGAGGTAGCTACAGTTTGGCTTCAACTCTGCTCTTGCAAAGTGCCAGAAATACCAAATTATAGCAGGGAAAAAATGTTGTGTGCACACGAGTGTGTGTGTTTGTCTGCAGTCTGCATGAGCCATTGAAAAACATCCAACATATACACACAGGAAACCACATCATTAAAACTCCTCTGATGCAGAAGAAACTTGTCTTTAAAGCAGAAAATAATGGAAGGACAGCAGAGACTTCTCAGTACTAAAACATAATGCCCCATTTAATGAGCAGTCCCTGGAGCACATGGATGTTTACCTCACTCTGGGCAAGCTCAAGTGCATAGACAGACAATTACAGCTGATGTACAAGAACTTGTTAAGCTGCTGTGATGCAAAGACATTCTGTCATGGCTTCATAGACTTTCCTTCCACACCAATATGACTTCTGTCTTCCAAAGACTTAAGGCTCAAAAATATCAGTAGGTTCAAAGTTAGAACATCTGAATTTGAATCCACAAAGCCATAGAAACTTCAAAATTGGCACCTCTGTCTGCAGCCTCCCTGACTTTGGCAGCTACTGTGTCTGCATCCACTCTGCCTTCAGGAAAAGGAAACAGAAGTAAGTCTAAAAAGAAGACAGACAAGATGCAAGAGGAAAAAAAAACCAATATAATCAGGTTGCAATGTCTCTTGGATGAAAAATGGCTGGAGAGCAGACTTATTTATATGACCCATTGAATAGGGTTCAAAAATATGTTGAATCTGTAGATATAGGCTGCAGATTAATAGGAAATGTTGGCAAATGGCTTCAGAGAGACTCCAAGTTTTGCCTTGGGAGAATGGCAAAAGGAGAAAAGATGTTGCTGAAGCTTCTCTTCCCACTCCTTTTACACTGCTGCCTCTTGTCAGAGTGGGGGGTGCCAAGTCAGGAGATGTACTTGGCAAAAGCACAGTTTAAATTACATAAAAAAAAGAAAATCTAATAAATTAATCAGGAGTTGCAATGAACATGGAACTGCTCAGAAAAACACTAGTTTTCTTTCAGCTGTTTTACAGATTCATTATGTACACAGGATGGAAATTTCACTACTTTGGTCAACCCCACAGAGCTATTGAGCACCTCCTTCAGTGTGGTGACTCTTCATTCTGCAGGAGATTTGTGAAAGCTGAAGGCAGGACTTCAAACAATTCACTCATCTTCTAACCTATTAGACTTTGCATAAAAATCTTCTTTTTCTATTCCACGTGACTGGGTAAGGAAAGTTAAACAGAGAGAGATCACAAACTGTACTGCACAGTAATATGTGAACTCTAGAATCTCAGAAATGCTCACTCTTTATTTCAATATATTTGACCCAAAATTCTGGCTGCCAATGTAAAAAGAGTATTAAAGTGATTTGCAATGTTCCTTTATTCATAATAGTCTAAAGATATAAAAGATCATAGACTCATTGAGGTTGGAGGAGACCTCTAAGACCATCCAGTCCAACCACTAACCTGTTAATAAGAGTTAATAAGAATAAGAGCTCTCAGCTCATTCTAATCACATTTTGTAAATATTAAAAATATCATTTATTTGTGAAACTTTTTGTTGTTGTTTTAATGAAGCAGAAAGTACTATCCAATGGTCATCTCTATTTTGCTTGGCACAGTTCTGTATTTTACACAAGAGACCTTTGATATCAAAGCGTGGCTGAAATATCCAAATTCCTACAAATACTTATCTCTGGTAATGATAACTACAGCTGCACTCGAAAGCTGCTGCCCTGGGTATCACCCTCATTCCCACAGGAATATAAATCTCTGGGTTTAAAAGAGGTATTCATCTCACAGCTCTGGAGAAACACACAGCTTTGTTCTTTTGATGCTGCATAATAGTATTAGTGGGTTAACACTTCATAGAATCATAGAATCAT
>NW_008684053.1:0-2879 GCF_000695815.1 Acanthisitta chloris | reverse complement strand
TCCAACCCCTAAAATTCTATGATAAAAATTCTGTGATCTTGGGTGTTCTGCCAGATTTCCTTGCGGCCTGTAAATTCTGCATTCTTTGTGTACACTCTCAGTAGTACATCCTTCTCCTCAAGCTTTGGTAACCTCCCCCTAGGTGTGAGATCACTGAAGTATGTCAAGCTCTAAATATTAACAAGGCAATTCTACCAACAGGTCGTTTATCTTTCTAACCTCTGGGCATCAGGCTCAGTTTTACTTCTGTTTTCTTCTTATGGCTTTATGAACTGAAGAATTTGCAAAGCTGCTGCTTGGCAGCATGGCAGCAAACTATGGCTTCCTATCTTCCTGAGGTGAGAAAAGCCAATAAATCATTGGAAAGAGATCATGTCTGACAGAAGAGTATTGTCATTGCAAAAGTGTGGCTTTCCATTTGCTCCAGAAGATAATTTAGTCTTATAAGTTCTTTTAATACATCCAATGTAGAGAAATGAGCGAACAGTATGAAGCATTTACCAGGTGAGCTGCTTCCCTGGAGCACAAAATCTGTAGCATATTTGTTGTCTTTTATTGTGGTTTTACCCCAGCCACCAACCAAACACACACTTTAGTAGGTAAAGCAAAAACCACTCATGCAAATAAAGCAAACTGAGGCATTCATTCGCTGCTTCCCATGAGCAGGCAGATGTTCAGCCATCTCCAGAAAAGCAAGTCTCCAGCACATGTAACTGTGACCTAGGAAGATAAAAGCCATCATTCCAAATGTTCTTCCCCTCCCCCTTCTTCTTCCCACTTTATATGCTGAGCATGTTGCCATATGGTGTGGAACATCCCTTTGGTCAGTTTGGGTCTCCTGGCTGTGTCTCCTCCCAACCTTCGACACACCCCCAACTTCCTTGCCAGCATGGTAGTTCAAAAAGTGGAAAAGGCCTTGGCTCTGTGTAAGCACTGCTCAGCAGTAAAAGAACATCTTCATATTATCAACCCTCTGTTCAGCACAAATCCAAAACATAGCCTCATACTAGTCACTGTGAAGAAAGTTAGCTCTACTTCAGCCCAAACCAGCACAACTTGACCTGTGGAATGTGCCACTGTGATTTTTCTTTTTTCTGTTTTTTTGTGCTTGGGAAAGAAGTAACAGAATGGAGTAAGAACACCTCATTCTCGTTTTCCTGTTTAAGTTAATCCTTTGCAAACGTTTTAAGCTTTGAGCTTAAATTTTTTTATTCTTCATTTGTGGTTTAGAAGTGGTATTCCACAATTTAGTGTTCCCACTGAAAAACCCCAGACCACATGCCACTGGCTTACTGCCCCCCCCCCCCCCCCCCCCCGCGGGGGCCCGAGGTGGGATGGAGAGAATTGGATGCACAAAAGGTAAAGATCATGGGTTGAGATAAGAACAATTTAGTAAAAAACAGCAATGAAGTAAGAAAATGAACAGTAACAACAACTATATAAAAAAACAAACTGTACAAGACAAGTGAACAACTCACATATGAGGGGCTTTTTGTTAGGAACTGCAGTGATAGGACAAGGGGTAATGGGTTCAAACTGATGGAGGGGAAATTTAGGCTAGATATTAGGAACAAGTTTTTTACTGTGAGGGTGGTGAGACACTGGAACAGGTTGCCCAGGGAAGTGGTGGATGCCCCAACACTGGTGGTGGTCAAAGCCAGGCTGGATGAGGCCTTGAGCAATCTGGTCTAATGGGGAGGTTCTGTTGGGTTCCGTTGTGGGGTTAGCCAATGGTATGTATTCTATTGTCATCTCCACAAGCTGTTAAAGCAGGTGGGGCAGTGATCCTTACTGTCTTGTCCCTGATGGCTCCCTGAGGGGGCTGTCTCTGTTTAATGGGCTGCCTGGGACCCATGTATGCATAGAGTTACATCGTCCCATTTTGAAATGCTTCACGCCATGGCGGGAGCCAAGCATTCTCACAAGGATATAAGCTGGGGTTTGGACCAGCACAGAGGCCCTTTGCCTGCTGGATTCCCAGAGGACAAGAGCTGCTGCTGGACCTTTGGGAGAGGACCGGATCTGCTGGATCACTGCTCCAACAGGCCCATCACTCCAGGAGGACTGCAGACACCATTTAATTGGACTATTACCAACACCCTGACTGACAGGGTGTCAGGTTACTTTCTGACTCTGTCAGTAATTTTTTGGTTTTTTGTACTATTGCATTTGTGGTTGTTTGGTTTGTTTTTTCATATTAAATTGTACTTCTGCCTTGGAGTCTCTCACTGGATTGCTTTCAAACCAGCACAAATTTTGGCACCCAACGTGGGGCACGATACTGAGAAAAAGTTAGAATTACAATTTTTGTAGTGTGGAAGCCACCTATTTCGCTATGATGCTAAAAATGCTTACATGGGTCTTGTACCTAAGTCTCTATATTTTTCCCCACCTGGAGGGGGAACTACCTGCTGGCTGTAATACTCGTTTATAGACCAAAGTATGGTATGAGAAGTGCTTTATTTGTATATTATGTCTATTGCATGATAAACTCCAAGGTAATGAACATCATTTGGGGTATATACTCGATTGCATTTGCTGGGGCCCTAGTCTAGGCATCCACTTCTGGAGCCTCATCAATGACACCCAGTCCCTGGGGGGAGGAGTAAGGGGTGGTTTTTTCCAGCCTTTCAGGCCTGGCACAGCAATTTTTGCAAATATGGAGTCTCTCTGAATGTCAAGGAGGGCATATACTTGTTGTTGTTTCTGCTTAGCATGGCCTGTACCACGTATACCATGCTGAAAGTCAGAATGCTTGGTATGGCACATCATCTTCAGAATGAGGAGGAAACCACAGGCACCGTCAGCATCCCCCCACAAACCGTCACCGTACCAGAGCAACCTGAACCGGAAGCAGTTGCCCCCGTTCAGAGGAAGAA
>NW_008684052.1:0-6183 GCF_000695815.1 Acanthisitta chloris | reverse complement strand
CCATGGTCTAGTAACCACGGTAGGGTCTGTCTCAGTCATTGAGGTCTCTTCCAACCTGATTGATTCTATGATTCTATGACTCTATGTCTCAGTGCTTAACCAAAATGGGAGGCAGGTTCCTCAGACTGTGCTGGCTTTGAATTTTGTCATGGCTGTGCTGTTGTCAATCCATGCAACATGTTTGCAGTTTAATACATTTAAAGGTTATGAACTGAATAACACAATGATCAGGCAACTCATTCTCTGTCAAATTTCTTTCTGTTGTCAGATGTCTCCATCCCCTGCTGTCTCCCATCTAGGCCTGTCATCTCAGTGAGTGCTGAGAGCAGGACTGGACTAAAGCTTAGGGCTTCTTCAAAGCCATATTTAGCTTGGCAGCTTTATTATTCCAGCCAATCTGTCTGTTCCACTTGGTCTGAAATACCACCCTATTTCTCAGTATTTCTTTCAGCCATCATCTGGTATGCCAAAAACCAAACATTTGGTCTGAATCATAGGAGAGAGAGAGGAGCCGTCACTGATTAGAGCTAAGATTTTGTCACTACTAGAGCCTTAAATCCTTAAAAAGGTTGTCAAGACCCTAAAGATAATTTTGATTTGCCTTTCTGTATTTAAAAATAGATCTAACCACCTGATTGTGAGAAAAGGCATGGATGGCTTCCTGGACTTTGTGTCTAGATTAGATTGTTTTTTGAGGAACATCATTTTCATCAATAAATCATTTAACTTCTTTGACCCAGTTCTGATGCATTTTTTAAGGTATAATTTCTCAACAAACATATACCTCAAGCTCCTGAAACCTGCAATTTGGATATATTGCAATAAAGACTTTATACTGAGGTTAAAAGCTTATGGGGATTTTTCTGGTGTGTGAGTTCTCTACTGGATCCACATATAAAGAATAACTTTGTAGGAAACACATAAGCATTGGTGGTTCTTCCCAAACTTACTGCTTTGCTAGTAATATTCACTGGTTGTATGTTTCAGTGATTTAATGTAACTTCTTGTTTTTAATATTCTGTTACTTGCCAGAAATAGGTCTCTGATACTCAGTCCAAGCACTGTCTGAACAGTTTGATCTTTGGCTTATTATTTTACTACTTTGTGCCTTGATGCATCTCTTGGAGAATAGAGTATTGAAAGAGATACTATCTGGAGAGTAGGAGAGGAACTGCCTTGTGTTGAACAATTATAGAGCTTTTGAGGGTGCTTAGATGAAAGCAATCAAATGTTGTAATGTCTCCTGGCACTCCCTCCTGCCTGAATTGTAGTTCTTTTTGTTGGCTATTTCCATTTTCAGCTAAAAAGGTTTCAGTAAAAGTACAAAAGTAGTGTGCTGTAACTTAAAAATAGAGATAGTCTGCAGACACCTTCCTGTTTTCCATCCAAAGGATATTATTCACAATGGGATTTCAATTCATGATGCTATTTTGGGGTTTTTATATGAGGCTTCTCAGCTGCTGATATCATCTGTCCTGAGGCACCTATGGAGAATATAGGATACCTCATGGAAAAGACTTTCTAAACTAGTATTGCACCTGGCGTAAGTCCCACTGCTGGGCTTGGGATGAATCTTTAAAGGCCCTTGAGGGAAGTGGGTGAGCAGCAGCATGAAGAGGGAAGCCAGAGGACTATCACATGCCCAACTAACAGCCTGCTCTTAGCTGCACAATCATCACACTTGCAGCTACTGTGTGTTATCCATCCTCACTCCCTTCCACTCTGTCTGTATCTTCTTCCACTGTTCACGAGGAACTTCTTGGCAGTGTCCTCTTCTTCCTCTGTTGACATCCTAGGAAGTTGCTCAGCTCCTTGGCTGCCTTTCACACTGGATTGTGGTGGCCCTTTGCTGCAGGGACAGGCTCAGAATTGATACAGCACATCCTGCTGTTATAGCCAAGGTGCTGCTGCTTTCTGCACACTGTTGGGTGGTATCACTCACCCCCAATCCCTGCATTTAGCTGTCCTCCCCTGCCTTGCTCTATCTGCTGGTTACAGGCCAGTCCTTATGCTGGCCTGTTTTTGATGCCTGTAAGAACTGTCATCCACTCTAGAAGGGATACTACAAGGCTTTGGCATCACCATCCAAAGTGACTGTTAGCTCCCGAGCTGCTTTCTCATCCGTCCGTCCACTCTGCAGATGGCAATAGCTCAAAGTCTGCCAGGCATTCACAGCTTTCAGGCTAATCCTTGTGACAGCACAGCTCTCCTCAACCAAGAATGCCTTTGCAGATCTTGAGGCTGCTGCCTTCCAGCCCTGTGAAGTGCTGCTACAGACATGTGATGGGTTACTGCAGCACACACACATCCCTTGGAATACACACAGCCCAACCTCGGCTCCACTCCACCCCACCCCAGGCAAAACTGACAATGTAATGGCACGTTTTGGTGACATTTTATGAAAAGATAAAGATCTAGCATTACCTATTGATAGCAGCAGCCTCTGTGCTGCTTGTGTCAGTGTCCTCTGTGAGACTGTGGAACGCTGTGTGTGACAGGGATCTGGTTACCTAGAAACAGAGTTGTAAGGGAAAACTCACCTTTGAGAGCTTCAGCTGAAATGTAACATCTGACACCCTGTTTCAGACGCTTGTTTGGTGTGTGCTGATGTTACCAGCTTGAGTGAGATGCACAGATTCCTTCTGCCCCTTCCCAAATACTCCTGTTTGCTTAGCTACTTATATTATTACACTTTAGTGGTCTAATGATGACAATAGGGTTGGACTTGATGATCTTTGAGGTCTCTTCCAACTCGATTGATTCTATGATTCTATGATTTTTGTTATCCTTAAAGATGCAGCAATTTCCATCATGGATTTTTCCATTAAATACCACTGAAGTAATACAGTGAAGGTAACAGAAAATCCTATAATTTTTATAATTGACAGAGCACTATCTGGTTCTGTTCATTTGTTAGGGGCTAAATTAAAGGATTTTTCTATTTTGCTTAAATGCTAACTCTACTTGAGGAAGTTTTCAGCTCCTTCATACAATGTGATAAAATGCCCTGTGGAGAAAGGTATTTTCTTCCAAGCTCCAGTTATATAGGTACCAATTAAAGAACTGGAATTTGAGTACAGATTTTATTTCGGCTGAAGTCTGTGCTCCTTCTAGGTGAGTGCATCTGTTTTTCTTCCAGTTTTCTCCCACCTGAGAGCTGTGTTTTCTTTTCAGGCCATTAAAGGGAAGAAGAGAGAGCCAGAGTACTTACTTTGCCAAAGGTGTCAGACAGACTGGCACCTACTTCTTGGTCGAATAGCATTTTCTCTTTGAAAAAGAAAAGAAAAAAACAAGCCAGGGGCATTAGCTGCTGTGTGCAATCAATCTTCCAATCTGTTGTAGGACAGAGTTTGCTTCATAAAGAGGAAGACAAAAAACCTCTCATAAGAGATGCTTCATTTGTGGGTTTGCTCATTGGCTGCAGTGTCCTTCTTGGCTCTTTTCTTTCAACACTGCATCAGATACTTAATAGGCTACAAAATATTAGATGTAATTAGGACGTGCAGCTACCAGAGTACTAATGATGGAGTCACTGATGTTAGTCATTCCCATTTTGAGAAATAATTCCAGTTTGAAACTTCCCTAATTGACTGCAGGGACTGTTTCTTGACAATTGTAGGCTTGATAGTTAACACTTCAGAGGTGGAAGATGTGTTTCTAGCTTGCTGAACACAAGAAATCCTCTTTGGGCTGTTTCTATTTGTTCCCTTTATTAAACTCTGTTGAAGAATACAGTGTTTTCTTCATCAATAACAGAAGGAATCTCTAGTAACAAAGCTATGTTCAGCATTTCTGAGCTAGGTTCTTAGTATCAGCAAATTGAAGTTCCCCTAGGTTAGCTTGAGCTTCAGAAGTCTGCCAGTATCCTGGAGTGTGGTCCCATTAATACAGCTGCTTAAAATAATTAGGCATCTCTTTTTCTGTCAGTTATGCTAGGGAACATTTCACTGGGATGAGAGACTCTTTCTTCTCTGTAATCCATGAGGCTCAAGTAATATGAGACCTTAGCAGGGAAAAGTTGGGAGAATGGAGAAAGGCAGAGAGATTAGTACTGCCTAATTTTAGTAATATATATTAGAAGCTTAGCTAAATTAATCTTCTAATATGATAAATAGAGAGCAGAACTCTGAAGTTAGACTCATGCTCTGAAATGCCTCATACAGGAAGAGAAGTCATGCTCTGAAATGCCTCATACAGGAACCTGCTTCTCTTCCAGAGGACTGGAATCCAGACTTGGGTGCTTGGGGTAGATGGTTTAGGTCTCTCCCTTTTGTCCCCTTTAATTTGCTCAGGATTTGGCAGAAAAGAGCAATAACATTGAACAGGCTGTTGAACACATGAAAACTTCCAGTGTGTATGTTTGCCATGGGATGGGTGCTCAGCTCTTCCTCCGCTGCAGCATTACCTGAGTGTTGCCCCTGCCTTCTGCTGTGGCTGATCCCAACCTTCCAAAGACACTCCTACAGGATTTAGGATTGCTTGGCCTATTTCAGGAAGTCACAGACTTAGCTGTCCACAAGCAATCAAACAAAATCCATCCAAAAGGCAGAATCCCACACACAGGTCAGCAGGCACCTGAGGAAATGCTTATCTGGTATAAGTTTCCCCTGGTGCTTTTGGCATCTGTGGATCAAATTGGTGATAGTTTGGAACTCAGCTTTGTTAGAATGCTGGTCACACAGGTAGATGGGAATACTGATGTTAGTAACATGATTTCCCTTATACCTTTATATATGTAGTAAAATACTGTGCTCCAAACATTGTAGCATCTAGGATAGTAGCATTCCCATATGGATATTTATAAAAATAAAGCACACAGATCACTTGTGATCCTGTTTGGAATTTTACTTAAGTTCCTTCTTGTCATTTTTCTATTTACCTGTTCTTTTGCTTAAAGACAAGCTTGAATTTGGGCTGTTCATTCCTGGAAGGAATAATTCTACAGAGCTTGTAATTGCAGGGACAGTTCTTCTAAAGGAGATGAGAACAAAAGTACAAACACCTCACTCCTCTCCCACTTCTGCCCAGCTAGCTTTAAATTTTCCCTTTACATGTAGCATCTGTCTTGCACCACTCAGCTCACATTTTTCAAGCTGATGTAAAAATTTCAGCCCTTCAATAATCTTTGTATTAATTTCCTAACACTGAAAATAAGTAATTACTCACATTTTTCAAAGTGTGATCCAAATGAAGCGGCCCCAGTCTGCATCTTCTTTTGCTAATTATTTCAGGAGAGCTAATCTACAATGTGTGTGACCTTTTCCGAATTTGGACCCATCTGGCATTTTCAAATGGAATTGAGTATTGATCTCCACACTGTTAATTTATTGTTTAATTAAAAAATCATAGTGCTGCGATGTGGTTTGATTGCACATCCTTTTCCACGTCAACCAATTAACGTGGAGAACCATCACAAAACTATCACTTTGTATTATTTTATTTTTAATGGAGCTTCCCAGAAATGTGGATCTCCTCTCATATCTTAATGGTTTGCAGCACATTTTGGCATAAATGCCCTGCAGGAGCTGCTGCAGAAAGTAAATTCTCAGTTTATATCATTTTGGTGTGACCAAGGTGCTACACTTCCTGCACTTGATCGAGTGTTTCTGCAGCTTGACTGTGCACCTCAGGTCGCCAATACCTGGTGTAAAATGTAGGGAAGTGGTTGTTAAATCCAGGCAGTGGTGGGTTTGCTTATCAGGGGGAAGAAACTATATTTCAATACATCAAACCTTGTACTGTCAAGTTCCCTTCCTATGGGGGAAAAATATTTAAAGCAAGTTCATGTTGTTGCCAAATATCTATATTTTGTGTGTGCAAAAGTGTGCCAAGGCAAATGTGAGTGTGGTGTGTGCTCTGCAGAACACTTGTTGCCCAACTGTCTCAAAATACACCTCTTAGAACTGAAATCCTTATTGTTCCTGCCTTGGCTTTTTATGAATTTGTAGTTTCCATTGTTTAAATTGAGTCTTACTGCAGTGTCTTCTGCCTCCTCAACCCTTACTTAATGCTTCCTCTAGAATCTCCTGTGAATGAACATTTAAAACCAGAAATCCTGCTAGGGACACTTTAGCCAAGGAATATACATATATATATGTAGATCTTTTATAGATCTTATATACATAAACATATATATTATGTCATGTATATAAAACATTCATTTTATTTATATATGTATATACA
>NW_008684051.1:0-21919 GCF_000695815.1 Acanthisitta chloris | reverse complement strand
ACCGGCAGAGGGGCCGCGGGGCTTAGGCCGCCGGGAGGAGGGTCTTGTGCTCCCTCTGTCATCCGAAATATCTCTGTCTGGGACCGGTCAGTGTCCCCGAGGCAGCACACCCGTGTGTCCTCCGGGCTGGCCCTCCTCGTGGAGGTGGTGTGGGTTTGGAGGCAAAACCCCCAGTTACACCCTCTCTGTATAACACACTGGGACCTCGCCTGTCTTTTCAGCTGCTTGTAACAATTCTCACCAAGTCTTAATGATGGTGTTTATGCCCCTTTTTATTTGACTGAAAAGTTCTCAGCTGTTCTCTCGCTCACACACGGGACCTGCGCTGTTAGTTGTTTGTGATGTGCTTCACTTCACCCAGATTAATCATTTCCTCCATTCCTCTGGCCCTGGCTCAAAGCAGTTTGTACTTGGGGATGTCCCTCATAAAGGTCTTGTCTACTGTGTCACCTGCTAATGGGATATTCCTTGGGTGCGAGGGATGTGGTTGCCTCAATTAACCCCAGAGCATCCCCAAGCTGCAGTCGGTTCTTGTGCTTGGTGACACTTCTGTGAACTGTCAGACTTGTGGTTTGCTTGTCCAGGAGAGCACAAATGAGGAAACAGGAATTTAGGATTGATACAGGGCCTGGGGTAAAACTTCAGTTCTGTGTGTTTGCTGCTTTATTGAGTGAAAAGAAAACCCTCAATGAATATTCAACTAGAATTTCCTAAAGTTTGGAGAGAATATGAACAGAAGTTCTTTGGTTTGCACTAGTGTTAGCTGCAGGCAACTTCCCTACCAGAATTAGTATTCGGATTACTTGTCTGTACTTCTGTAATAAATGATGTACTATCTCATAATAATGTGTATTACAATTCTGTATAATTAACAATGAACTTCTATACATAACAGTTGCTAAATACTGCACTGTTTGTATTAGCTAAAAAATTTCTGCAGTTGGAAGAAATTCTATTTGCATTTATTTCCTTTGGTTATTCTGTTTCTAAACTATCAGGAACATCCCAGTAAGGTGAAAATAGAATCCCTTCCCAATGAAGGTGCTGTTCACAACTAGGAATGGTTCTGCCTGCTCATTTCCCTGCCATAAACCTTTGCATTTTCACTCCATCACCCACCTGGTGCCATGCTTCCTCCATCAAGAAGAGATGCAAATGTCAATCTGACAAAAGGCTAGTAAGGAAAACTCCTGGATGTAGCTTGTAGTAGGTGTCAGGAGCCTGGGATGGCACAGGGATGAGGATTTTGCAGCTGGGTAATGCTGTGGCTGACTAGCAGCTCTTGATTGAAATGCCCTGGAGGAAGAGGAGCGAGTGAAAAAGTTGTTTGCCTTCAGAAATAATCTGCACAGATGAAGGAACTCTGCTGTTTAGAGTGTCCGTTAAGTGTGTTTGATGTCTCGGTTTATCTTGGCATCACAAGCTGCTCTTTCTCCGTCAATGCCTTTTAGGAGCTCGTTCGTCAGGGAGAGGCACTGAAACGCACAGAGCAGATGGTGGATAAAATGGACCAGGACTTGAAGACAAGTCAAAGGCATATAAATAGCATTAAGAGTGTTTGGGGGGGCTTGGTCAACTACTTCAAAGCCAAACCTCCAGAGAGCAAGCCAGAGCAGAATGGAGCCCCTGAATATTATGGTAACAGCAGGTAAGTGGAATAAATGTTTTACCTGGGACTTACCTCCCACAGCATCTCTGAAATGTCACCAGAAAATCAGAACTTAAAAGATAAGTTGATTCTATCAAGTGAACTCCTGAGATGGTGTCTAGCTCCCTTGTTCTGTTAACTCTGAGAAAAAAATATTTTTATATGTATTGGTTAGGGATAAGAATAACTTTGTATTTGTGGGAAATTATTACAATTACACAAAATGACACAAGTTATTCTTCAGAGTCCTCTGTGTTATTATGCTTACGTCAGTCCTAACAGTAAATCATGACGACTGTGTATTACAGTACTTGTCTCTCTTCATCTGAGAAACCTGTGTAAAGTCCGATAATGCTGCATGGATTGATTTTCTCCTTCCCTTCCCCCTCTGTCCTCACCAGAGGAAGGGAATAGCTTGCCTCCAAGATGGAAGATGCAGTTTTGCTTTTGATTGCAGTTTTCATTTCCTGTTTTGAGCACTAAAGTGACCAGTTCTGCTTTCACTGGAGGCAAACGCTGATAGTTAATAGTTCATTTTAAAGGAGTATTTTGGATCAGGTCTAACAGATTTGCTCTTCTATAAATTTGATACCTTTTCTTCAGCAGATTCAGAATGAGGCCTGTGGTCCATAGCAATGTTTTCTTTTTATTCTCTTTTTTTTCATAGACTAAAAGAAGCAATGGTGTCTAGTAAAGAACAAGAGTCAAAATACCAGGAAAGTCATCCAAATTTGAGGAAGCTAGATAATTCAGGTTTGTTAACTTTATTTTACACTGATTGCATGTCAGCCATGTGCGGCAAACTTGCACTGTGGTGAAGGCAGAGACCCTTCAGCCTGCCCAGCTGCTGATTTTTGTTGCTGCTTAACATCTGGAGATTTGTATTCCAGACTTTGTGGTCCTCTAAAACTCTTTATACTCATGCTGAAGATGTGATTTGTTTATTTTAACTTGGATACAGATTTTACTTAGCCCTTCCTGTGGGGGATTTATGCTGTATCCAATAAAAGCTTTAAAAGGATGCAGGCTTATGTTTGCATAGGGAGAGAATGCACACAATGTGCAGGCAGCCTAGTCCCAGGTTTGCCAAAATGTGAATGTGCATACTCAGAGGTTCTCATTTTAACTGCAAATTGTCATAGCTTTCAGATGCATTTTCTTGTTATTTCAAACATGGGCTCTAACCCTTGGATCTGAAGTCATCACTTGATTCTCACACAGCAGTAACGGGGTTTGGCCTTATTCCCCCTTCTCACTGTGCGTTAACTCCTGTGATGGCGTTTGTGTACAAAGTAACTGCTCCTTTTTACCGTGGGGTTCCGTTATTAGTGGAGCTAGAGCAGGAGGACAGAGGGTTCTGCGGCTGGAGCTGTGTGGGTGAAGGGGCCGCGTGGAGTGTTTGGGGACGGGTTCGCCGCTCCAGCGTGCGATTCCCGGCTGTGGTCTGCAGAGGGAAGCACAGGCCCAGGCCCCACGCCTCGGGCTGGGGCTGCTGGTGGTGTTGGCTGTTCTCTCTCAGCTGCCCACTAGAACTACGAAAGGAGAATTGTAGCTTAGCTGATCAGCTGGAGGGGTGCCCTACAGACAGTGCTGCTGGACTGCTTCTGATGGTCCAGTTATGGGATTACATGGAAGCTGTATTCAGGGTAGTTTTTACTAGCTTTTCTGAAACTTTCAAGCCTCATCTCACTAATTTTTTTTATTATATAACATTCTGTATTCTCTGCTTTTAACAGATGATGATTTTGGCAAAGCAGACTTAGTTTCTTCAGTGCAAAGGGATTCTTATCCAAAGAACCAGCACCTGCGAGCTTACCACCAGAAAATTGATAACAACTTAGGTGAGTGAGAAAACTGAAGCTGTTTGATGTAACACAACTTGCAATTTTTGATTCCTGAGCCAGGAGTAATATATTCCCAACAAACACTTTTTGTTTAGTTAACATGTAAAATTTGATGGTACATTAAAAAATCGTTTGTTTCCATTCTGCGTTTCAAAACTACCTACATGTCAGAATCCAAAATTTGATTGAAACATAAAGTATTTGAATCATAGAATGCTGGGGGATATCTGTGGGTAAACTATTCGCAAATATTAATAACAAATCTGAGTTAGAAATGCATTTAAAGCTAAACAAAAACCAGCTAGGATGTCTGGAATAATAAAATCTGCTGTGGAGAGTGATATGCTGTTGGCATCAATACTCAACTCCTCTGCCACGTGCTTGTGCTTGAGATGCTGTTAGGTTTTGAACCATCCTTGAGCAACCTGGGGGAAAAAAACCAAATCCACACAAACCAAGTCCTCTTGGATCATATATTGACAATAAGAGAACATGTGAACATGGCTGTGAACATGCCAGCAAATCTGTCATTTGAATGTGGAGATGGTGCTGAGCTATCCCATAACAGTTGCACTGATGTGAAAAGGTTTCAGTTTCAGTTGACTGGAATATCACTGGGGCAAGGAGGTTTATCCATGCATTCTGAAAAATCTTATCAGGCAGGTATGAGTAATATCCATAAGAAAATACTGCTTCAAACTGATATTCTGACTATTCCTGTGTGGATATTTACTGCTGCTTTTCCTAAAGCTTACCACTTACATTGAACGGTGCATTCAACTTGCTGAACTGACACTTAAACTCAGATATTAAATTGTAGAACAGTTTGGACCCAAATAATTTAAACCTGTGCACAGCTTTTGAGATAAACATGTTTTTCCAAAACCAGAAGAATCAAAATGCACTAAATATTTAATCTGTGCATTTGCTGCATTTCTTTTCTTGCTTCCCCAAACCATTCAGCTGACTTTGCCATCCTGTGCTTGTAGCATATAGGCAAAGTGCCTCTTTGCTTACGTGTGTCACTGTGTAGCTGAGCTAGAAAGAAGATATTGAAAAGAAATCAGAAAGGAATAGATCAAAGAGAAATTGTCAGGTATAAGAGTTAGTGGAAGCACATTTGTTCTACTCACAAGACGTGGAAAACTTGCTAATCTCAGAAGCATTTATACCAATCAATCTTCCAATAAAGTAGCCAAATTAGAAAATCTGGAGATGGGAGTTTTTCGTCTATGATAAATAGCTGCTGAAATTGTCAGCATATTGAGCATATCTCTGCATGGAGTTTAAAGAAAAACAGTTGAGGTAGTGAGCACATTATGTGTGCTGAGCTGAAAAAAGATGTAGCTGATTTTCTATAAAATCGTTTTTTAAGAAGAAAAGTAAAAACTGCATAACAGGGTATGTCACTTGATAAAAATCCAATTCGGTGTTAAGCATTTGCAGTTAACCTGTAATGGAAGAAAGCAGGAAGTGATCACTTCTGGCAGTATTGCAGTACAGCTATTAACATATTGATGCTTCTGTACTGCAGAGGAACACAGACTTGAGGAGCTGTAAGTAGCATTTTCTGACCCAGTGTTTTGGAAAAGAGGGAATCCTGAGAGTGTCCGTTTAAACAGTGTGTTATACCACTTGGATTCCTTTTGGTCTCTCTCTTCCTCAACAGATGAGATGTCTTCTGGGTTGAGTCGTCTGAAAAACCTAGCTCTTGGGCTGCAGACTGAAATAGAAGAGCAAGATGATATGCTGGATCGGCTCACAAAAAAAGTAGAGACACTGGATATCAACATTAAGAACACTGACAAAAGAGTCCGACAGCTTTAAAGGAGTTTGAGAATGTTTTGTCTGGTGTCGGTTCCTCCTGAAGGTTTCATCTCAACCATCTCTTTCTCTTTTTTCTGATACCTTATTGGTTTTGTTGCCATTAAAATTACATAGTTTTGTATCTTAAGTCAGCTTAATACCTTACATTTCTTCTCAGTGTACATGGGAAAAGTGCATGTGGAGTGAAATCTCTGAGCACTGGGTCAGAGCATCTGTGCCGGATGCTCTGCTCAATTGTGTGACTGTGCGTCATGTGCGTGGAGGAATTCGCGCTCCACAAAGCTTCAGTGTCCTTGGCCTGGAAGCTGCCATGAGAAAAGGAACTGCATTTTTGCCTCTGTTTTGAGGAGGGGGCAGGGGGAACAGAATGTGCTGTTTTGTTCAGAACAAATGTTGCTAATTCTGTTTACCTACAGCTATGGCAAATTCTGCAAAAATGCTGATTTCCATCTGTAAAATTAATTTTAGGGCACTGTTCCTTGGTATTTCTGTGGAAGTTATAAAATACCAAGGGTGTCATGCAGTAATAACAATATCCTGTGTGTTCCCTTTCCTAAAGATGAGTTTTGCCAAATGGTGAATCCGTGAACTGTGGGGTTTATGTCTGAGTCACTAAGTACCATCACCTTTACAGTCTTTTCAGTAAAGATCTCTGAGGGTAGCTTCTGGTCTGCAAGAAATGTTGATTTGACAGTGACCCAAAAAGTTTGGGTAACAAAATCAGGACTTCAATGTCTATGTTATTAAAGATTCTTTTGAAGCAATTGTCACCATCTGCTTTTTTATTTTCTGCTCTTTCTCAGCTTATTAATTTAGGTGGCTATTTGAAAAAATAGCTTCTGTTTTAGATCACAGAGAGTTGGTGTGATACCTCGGAAACAGATGACAGAAGATTGTTTAACATTTCAAATGTGATCAGGCTCAGAGCAGGTGCTGTTTTGTTAGGTAATGTGACTGTTTTTAAGCTCCACTATGGTTCACATACACCTGTGTTGGCTTAGCAGGTATGAAAAGTTCCTGCAAATGAAAAGTTCAAAACTATGTTTGAGTCTTCCAAATAGAAGTTGAGCCTTTCTCTTTGTTTTGTTCTTTGTGAGTATCACTGTAAAACAAAATAATCACCATTCTGCTCCAGCCTCAAGACATGACAATGAGAACTTGTTGTCTGTCTTGAAAACAAGTTAGTTATTGCAGTTTGGAGAGGCCAAGGACCTGTGTGGGTATTGTGATATTCACTATCACAAATGACAATGTGTGGCTAAGAGGAGATAGTTATCTATGAATGAAAGGAAGACCTTGGTGTTTCAGGCTATTAAGCCTGTATCCCTCAGGAACATCATGTCCCCACCCTCCTCTTTCCTTTCTCAAGGGATTTGTTACCTTGAGTTTACTAGCTGCAAAGTTCACCCAGTTGTTAGGGCGATAAAAGAGAATTTGAGCTTTTCTTGTCTTACTGTGTCCTGAATGTTCACTTGTAGAAAAATAAATCATTCGAAAAGCTACACTTACTGGTCATGGGAAAAATACTCCTGGCATTCCTAGCCGGGTTGATTTGTGAATTAGATTTAAGTTGCACTTCTGTTTCCCTTTGTTACTGATGTCATTGATTTCAGTCCCTAAAAAAATATCTGCTTTGCAGGGATATAAAACTTCAAGAGCTGTTGAGTACCTTTAATTGCTTTTTAATTTTCAGTTCGTATCATTTATGCTCATTTAGAACCGTAAATAGCTTATTAATGTATCCCCTTACTTTTTGGATGTATACTGTGATTAATTGTCTTACTCTTTTAGAATATTTATGAGTTACATGATTTGATGTCTCAAGAGAGTTGGTAGATTTATTTAGTGGATTATACAATTGGAAGTATTCAAAATGTTAAGTACCTCAATGAAGGAAGAGGGAAATGTTGATTATACCTGGTTTAGTGTGTTATTTGATTTTCTCCTTTTTATTAAAAGGGTGAAAAGACTTGTATTTTTTCTTATCCCAATGCTGGTTACAGAAACTTTTACATCCTAGAAAGGATGTATAAATTCTCTCCAGAGAAGAGAATATTAAAAAGTTGCATAGTAATTAATAACACTCCTTTTAGTGTGAAATCTGCCTTCACCTGTAAGCAACTGTGTCACCACATAGTATTTTGGAAAGTAAGGCTCTGTAACTTGGATGTACACTGAGGCTTTCTCAACTAAGTTATGGCAAATCCAGGAAAAAGGTCGCTGGAGGATCTAGTCGTGTTATATGTAATAAGAAATGTGGAGCTTGAATCCAAGCAAGAATCTTTGATTTAAGAGTGAAGTGTGTTGCCTTTCTCATGTAAACTATTCCGCTGTGAGTCTAAATTGTTTCATAAGAGGAACCCAAGGCTTTCTTCAAAATGTTTAGCTGTATTGGCCTTATGAAATGTTCACTGCATCCTGGATGTCTTTGATGCCTTTAAAAACACAGGCAGGGAAGGGGGATAAAAAATAAATCCCTATTTCTGCTTTGAGAACCTCCTGATCCAAGCAGACTAGAAACCCAGGATCTCAGCCATGTGGAAGTTACACAGAGGTGTAACTCCTCATCTCCTCTAACAATGCCCTAGGCTGCCTCAGTAACATATGCCCGCCTTTCTTGGGTGTTCCTGCTCTATTTACTATCCTTGTTTTGTTTTGATGGCCTTGTTTCAAAGGATTATTTCCCACATTGGATTTATTTTGTGGGGGGAAAAAGACAGTGCATAGATATAAGTGAGTTTCTGCTACAAACTGAATTCCCTTTCTCTGCCTTTATATAGATGCTTTGTGCTGATAAAGAACTGAAGTCTAACTGACATGAGGAAACAACACTGTTTTGTTATAGTGATGGATTTTTTTTCTCTTGTTGGAATAACTTTCCATCCTGCAGGAAAAGGAAATTTAAAGGAAAATAACCACATTTTTGCCTTTCCAGGAAATGCCATTTTGCATGTGTAATGAAGGACTTACTTCACTAGCTTTTCTTACGGTTTCCTGAGATTCACTTTTATTTCTTCTTGGATACTGTTGAAAAACTTCACTTGTGTAGTGTCTAGGACTTTCAGAAGAGATTTAATTTGCACTCACGTGCTAACCTGATACATTAAATGATTTTGCCTACATATACATGTTGGCATATAAACTGATGTTCTTGCAGCAAAATAGGTCTGGTAAATTTCATTGGCTTGAGCAGAAGTTTAACGAGGTCAGAAGAAGATGGCAAAAAATATTTTATGTATTCTTTACAAATGACATGTTTCTTGTTTCTCAGAAAGTTACTAATCAATTTTGAAGAGGTTTTAAACACCAGGAAGTAGCATATACCCTTGATAACACAGATATGACTGTAAAAGCAGCCAGGAAAAAAAATGGGAATAACCAGTATCTGACAACTAGATTTCTATGTGTATTTGGGTTTTAAATTTCCTGAGCATTGAATTACATATTGTAACAAATGATACGTGGCCGAATTTTAGTCTGTGCTACAAGAATTTGTTGCTGTGCTGAACTGTTTTGCCTACCAAAATCACTGGGACACTACATGGTGTCAGGAGTTCTTCTCATGTGTAAGATTCACCTGAAATATTTTGCTGCCTAGTAGTTTCTGTGAAGTGATGTCATTTGCTAAATGCTGAAATAGGAAATACTTTCCACCACTCTGCCTTCTGAACAAACAGGTTTTTGTAGGCATTTTTACAGGCATAGCATCATATGGAGGATATGTGTTAATTTTTACTTGGAAATATATGAGGCTGAATTTTCAAATCACAGGCAGCAATTAATTGTGTCTATGGCTTTTTTAAATAGAACTTGAGTTCTGTACCACCCAGGTGTAACACTTTTTGTACAAGTCAAATTGCATTGTCTTGTATTTGAATGCTAAACTGGGCTGTGGTTCAGCAATTGAGATTGAATGAAACAAGTGCTGAATGCTAAGATGGTAAATAAAAGGTGCTTATTGTTAATGAAGAGTTTTTGCATTTATTTCCCGAATTTCTTGGATTACAACTTCACTGGCACTTTCCCCCTTAATATCTGTTAAAATGCTGGGCAATTTATTTCCATGTGTGCCAAAAATCTGATCATGTCCATGATGCTGGATGAAAAAAAAATTTCAGCATCTTTTCTAAAATGCTGATGAATATAAGTGCTCACCCACATGTGTGAGCATCATCCTGCAGTGTTTTTCAGGAACCTGGACCTACTCTGTTAAGTTTGTGCCAGTATGGAAATAAGTTTGCAGCAGGTGGGTTTTGTTTTCTGAGAATAAAATGAGGGTATTACATTGCTGTGTTACTCTTGAGTAGATTCTCTTAGATCTTGAAAGAAGAATGCAAACAAGCATTTATGTTTGCAAAAATTTTATCTGTGATGATAAAATAATTCATGATGTTGCTTGGAAAATAATCTTGCAATAGTGCTTGGTATTAACAGGAATCTCATACACTGGATGTATGCATGAACAAGGAAGATGAAACAGGAGTAAGGCATTTTGAGAACTTGAAACCAACATGGTGTAATATCCCAAATTTGGTGATGGTAGAAAACTTGTGAATGTCCTGACCTTCAGTTAGCTTCTTATTTGTATATGAAGGGAGGAACTTGACTTCTGATTTTTTTTGTAGTAGTAGAATTTCATTGTGTTTGCTACAATAAAGCAGAGATTCAGAGCTGCTGTTACAAAAGCTCTGAAAAGGGAAAGTCATAGAGACTGACAGATTATTTTTTTTTTTTAAATACAGATAACTTTGGTTTGCTGTCTTTATGCTGAGACAACAAATGGGAACTGAGAGCTCTTCCATCTCTGCACTTGGTTGTTGCATATAGAAAAGTGAAAATAATGCAAGGAGCACAGTGGGAGGTGGTAGACAGTGGAGCAGTGCAGTGGATTCTGAATCTCTGCTAGGAATATTAATAGCTTTTGCTTGCTCTGCTTGCATGGAGAATCAGTTTCTGAGTCTTAGAAGAGTATTTCACACATAGCTGTTTGTTTATGGCTGGTCAGGCATTTCAACCCCTTTGTGTTTTCTCAAGGACTTCCTTGCTTGCAGCACAGTCCCTGCCCTTCTGGGGAGTGAGCGAGGGAAGAGGATGTAAAGGATGCTCATGTGAGATTGTTAAACCAGGTGCAGTTGGAATGAAAGACCCCATGCTTCTGCATGCCCCTTTCCCTGCCTCTGAAAAGAGGCTTTAGGAGGGAGTTCTACGATTTTAATTTTTGTTTGGTTTGTTTGCTTCCAAAAAAATAGATTACATATTCCCAAAATGGGAAAATAGGAAGCACAACTCCATTGAGGCCAGAACTGAAGGCTTGGGAAGGCTCATTTGAAAACAAGCAGGGAGGTGCCCCCAGAATAAACACACTGCCAAATCAGGAAGATCGCTGAATGCCAGGCAGGGTTTTCTAAAAACAGTGACAGTGGAGCCTCCACTATAAAAAGTCTACATGGACTGTGACTTTGCTGTTGGCATGGCAGAACCTTCTAGAAAACGGGCTTCCAGCTTCAGCTGTGGATGTTTTGTGGAAAAATATGGGCCTCCTTGGCATCTTCCTTCTAGATGATCCTTTTTTTTCCTCCACATTACCTGTAGATCTGCTCTTTCTGTTGCTGGACAGCAGTCATTTGCCATCAGTAAGCTCTGCCTGCACATCAGTATCCTGAAGAGTGAGATTCTGTCACTTAGAAGAAGAAACCTTTGCCCAGCTCCAGTGGGTCTTGCAGGCTTCCTGGGTCAGCTAGAGCAGCAAGAGTATGGAATGTGCCAGTAAGGCCATGCTGTATGCATTAACCATTCAGTGTGGAAAGATTATAGTTTGGAATGTGCATGTCAGGTGCTGACAGCCCTAGAGTGGGAGACACTGCCCAAAATAGTTTATAATTTCAGACCAAACATGTTAGAGCTGTTGAGAAGGATTACACAGTTTAATTATTTTCCTTTGGTTTTATTCCACAAAATTTCTTATTGACATTATGTGTTTTGTAAACCAGGTAAAGTCTAGGCTCTTCATTCATGACTTTTAATCTATCCATACATTCAGTCAAGTTGTTACTCAGTTTGCTTTGTCTCACTGAACATTTCTGATGTCTTTCCCAATTTCTTCCTTGCTCTTTAATCCTTTAAATTGACCCACTCTACAGCCTATGGGAAGGAAATAGCTAATAGAAGAGTTTTGCTTCAATACACCCTCATCAGTGTATTAATTTTGCCAGTTCTAATTAAGTTCAAATTATATAGATACCAAAATCTGACCTACTGCCCTAAGGTTAGAGCCCCAGATTTCTCTTGGAATTTCTGCAGCCCAAGTGTTTGTTTATATGTAATGTTTGTTATCTAGATGGCATTGTCTGGGTGCCTTTGAAGAAAAATTCCTGCAGGAATTGCCTTGTGTGAAGCAACTGCAAAGGGTGGTGATGTAGTCTGCTCTCAGTGGCCAGTAAGATCCACAGTAATGTCAGTGCTAGGTCACTGCATACCAATGCTCCACACATCGGGTCTTAACTTTATTGCCCTGTTTTCACCATTGCCATGTGACTGGATTGACCAATCTGTTTACATCTCTGCCCACTGATCCTCTTGGATGATGATGTTAGGACGTTCCTTCACTCTCTGAGTGAATTCTAGGCAGAGGCAGTCCAGCAATCCAGCAGTTTGATATAAATAGGTTACAAAATTGTCATGTAAGAAAGCGAAAGTTAAAACCTGATTGCATCCACCTGCCCACGGAGAAAGCTTTGTGAGGGAAGGATGACGTTAGTTTGTATTTCTCCTCATGGAATAATGCATACAGGATGACCAGGACTGAATGTCCAAGAACTTGTTACTTTGACTTTTGTGGAAAGCCAAAAAACTCCTAAAAGGCAGGATTTTGATGGAGACTGAAACAATTTCAGATTCTAAGTTGTGCAGCCTTCTGCCCTGAAAATATTTAGGCTGCTAACAGCACTGCAGAGGAGATCTGTGAGTCATTTTATCTCCTTCATCATGCATTGTTGTGCTATAGACTGTTGACATTTCTGGCATTAATTTTTGTTCCTGAAGCTGCATGCAGTAATACAGCATGGCTAAGAGCTAGCAGCATTTGTGGGTGCCTTTGGGATCCTTCCCTCTTCCCTGTGTGTGCTCGGAATGCAAGGCAGGCACAGTCAGTGATGATGCAGCAGCCTGCTTTGCTCTGGCCAGCCTGCCACTGCCACCTCCCACCTCTCCTCCACGTGCTCCCTGTGCAGCTGTGACTGAGACAAGTAGGAAATATTACTCACTCCATACTGCATTCTGATATGGAGAGAAGGATATTCTTTCCTAAATGACATAATTGTAATAATTCACTGATGGGTTAATTTTTGTTGGTACATGTTTTGCAAGATCTAATGACCTAAAACTGAACTGCAACATTCAGCAAAGTGCAGGTGAGCAAATGAACTTGTGCCCAGGCATCAACCTTATTAGGCCACAGAACAACTCTAGTGTGCCACAAACTGGCATTTGTTACACAGCAGAAGTAGCCTTGTTCTCAAGACATAAAAATGGCCTTCTAGATACAGAACTGCTTTAGCAGGTCTGGTTTGTCCCTCTCCTAATTAGGTGGCAGAGTCTTCCCAACTGAGCAAAAAAATCACAGGGAATCTTTGTGCTGAATTACAGCAGAAAGTACTGAACAAAGATCCCTCTGCTTTTTATGCACACTCTTAATGCCCACCTGTATCAATCAGAGAAATATCCTTCCATATCAGTACTGCTTTTACAAATCCATGTAAGTTTTAGTCCTGCTCATCTATCTGATCTTTCATCACTGACTTTGAAAAGGTTTTATTTTCCTTAGCCATATCCCTCAGCAATTTGACATGCCATCCAAGCAATACATTCATTACTGAAACCTGTGTGATTTAATGATTTCCTGGCACAATAATTCCAAAACATGTGGGAGGAAAAACAAAGAAGGTTTTTCCCATCTCTAGGTGTTTATTTTACTGCCTGAATCCTTGCTCTTGACTCTTTTGAATGGCTTTTTGTTGAGCTGCATTTCAACTGCTTGTTCAGCGCTTGTCTGAGAAAGGCCTTCATCCTTGCAGCTGAAGGTGGAGGGATGGAAGCTCATTCTTAGGAATCTGATGTACCTGACTGTTCTAGGACTTCTACCTTTGAATTTCTGGAGCTGTTTTCTTTTCCACAATCTCCACAAGCTAAACAAACACTTTTATCAATTGCCTGCTTTACTAATCAGTATTTGAAATGTAATATTGAGGCTTTACTCCTCACTCAAGCTAATATGCACTGTGCTGGGTTTGCAGTGGCAGCCTGCCAGGAGCCTGAGGGCTTCACCTGTGCCCAAGTGAGGTAAGATGAAACAGCTCTTCTGTGGGATACAGCAGCACATTGCTGGTCCCCATGTACCACTGCACACCAGCAGCTACTGGCAACAATAGAGCAGTAAGGTCTGGGGGCATTAGAGGACAAGAAGTCAGATCCTTAATTCAAGAATGTACTCACTCAGGAAGTAGGTATGTATTTATTTTGAGCACTGCATTAGAACTACTAAGTTTCCTTATATCTCTGCAGTTGGGCACATGTGGATGTATTGCTGAGTCAGTCTGGCTATGTTACTGACCTCGGCAGATCTCCAGGGAATGTCTCTGCTTCTCCAGGTGTCTCCAGTGTCAGAGTTATGAAGCTAATTCTTGTAACAACACTTTACATTTGGTATTTGAGACAATCATTAATTCTGAGTTACTCTTCCTTGGAGTAGTGATAAATAGTGGTGTTAGTTAACATTTGAAGAGACATTTGTTAAGCCTCTACAACCTTGTCATGTACCTGCTCAAAAGTACATAAAATGAACAGTCAGGAAAAGGAAAAGAACTTCTGATGAACCTCAGATGCTCTGTTGTTCAGCTGCTCAGTCATCTGCAGGCCAAGTAGTATAACATAATGTAGTTTTATTTTAACTCCCATCAACTGCTCTGCTGTTTTAGTACCTCTGTCTGTAGCAGGGAGTGACTGTAAGATTGCCAAGTCAAGGGAAGTCTGTGCGTGAACAGCCGGGAGGGATAATATGTAAATCTGGTGGAAAGAGGCAGTTAAAGGCAGTGTTGAGATATAATGAAAAATAGACAATGTTGAGCCTCATCAGAAATAGCAACATAGACAGCAGCTACTATACTGCAAGTGAACTTTGCTGTAAATAACTGCGTTTTACAGAAAACAGATGGATTATGAAATCTGTGAGCAGACCCGCAGAAAGCAGTTGGGTCTTCAGGAGCACATCCATGTTGATGTTTGGCATGTCCTCCTGGCACGAGGGGACAAAGGTGGCTTCTCCCTGCTGCTGTATTTACAGAGTCCAGAGGGGAGCTGCAAAACAGGATTACATGCAAGCCAAATAGAGCTGAAAATAATTCTGCATGTCATATGTAACTATGAATGGAAAGGACAGAGAAAGTGATATCTGAGATCAGCAGTGTAATAAATGCTGCCTTGTTGCCTCGTAACCCAGCAGCTGAGGAGGTAAAACAACCAGTGAACACTTCAGGAAGCCCTGAATAATCAGAGGCGCCATGCCCATAGCTCACCAGGATCTTGGTATCACCAGCAAATCCAACTGCATCATTTTTTTGACATGAGTGGGTGGACTGGGAAGGGACAGACTATTCCAAAGTATTTAATTTTATACTACAAATCAGGATGGATTCAGGCTGCAGTTTAATCCTATGGCCTATATTTGAACATACTTGTTTTGGAATAATTAATCAAAAAGCTCAACAGTTCCCTGTATTCCACCATTTATTCTGCCATTTCTCTGGCTCTGTGAATGAGTAGGATCAGCCACAGCCCAGACATAGCAAACCAAGCTCCTGTTTGCAGACACAAACTTGGCAATATGCATTAGCTGAACATAGTTCTTGCATCAGGCAACACATCATGTGCTGTCTCAGTCACATTCTGAGCTAGAAGAGAAATATGCAGATATTTAAGGATCTTTGGGAGGGCCCAGGAAAGTGCTTATTTCTTAACACCAAGTTGTTTCTATCAATACTTTAGTTCTCTAAAGCACAGCCAAAAATCAAAAAAGGAGCTGCTTATTTTTATCATGTTTCAGTCTCCATGAAATGGATAGAAACACACAAAGATGACTCATTTCTGGGGTGCCGTAGCTAGAGCCTTACTCCATCCTGAATTTTCAACACTAGACTCAGCTTGAGTTGGAGCAAATGACTTGTGGAGAGCTAATATGGAAGAGGGAAAATTCCGGCACTGGGGCTAGAAACCATTCCTTTGCTTCCTGGATGCAGTATTGCTTGGTGCAGAAAGAGGGAGGCAACTAAAAGTATAACAACCTCCATATAGTTTTTTTCTGAAATTAGGATTTTATTAGATCACATTTTCCCACGATGAGGACCAAAAATCTGCAAAGAAACATGACCACAAAATGCTAGAAAAATGGTTTAACTAGCACTTTGTACGCTTCCCCTTTCATTTTGTGTTTGCTAAAGATACCCTACATATCTGGAACAGCACAGTTTGCCAAAAAATTGATGTCACTTTTTTATGTTTCAGGGCACCCCTTAAGCCTTTACTTTCAGAAAAGTAGAAAGTACCAAATACTCTTTTAATTCAGGAAGGTCATACTAAAAAGACAGATTATTTCTAAAAAGATTAACTATACTCTAAAAAGATACAATTGTAAATTCCCTCTGGTGCTTAAGGCTGCCTCTATAGTCCCTTTGCTTAGCATATTCCCTGCGGCTTATTCTATTCTAAACATTAGGTGTGTACCAATTGGTCAACCTAAGGCACAACTTGTTTTACCCCAGCAACATCCCAACTCGGGGCTGGTGAGCCAGCACGCAGGCGCTTTCTGTTCAAGGGTCCCATCTCCACACCTACTACTCCTCCCAAGGCCCTCAGGCAACAAGTCCTAACACATCCCCTGACTAGCCCAGACATGCTGGAGCCTTGCTGAATCCAGCCAGGCCACTCCCCACATGCCTCTGCACAGGTTTTCTCCTTTTATTTAACATCTCTCACACAAGTAGCATCAGCTACACTGAAAGCTCTGGCATAAAGGGGGACAACTGTCTTAATCTTGTGTCATCTAAACTCATTCTAGTGACAGGGTAGCAAAGAGCTTATGCATTGCTTCTGCCAGCACTGTTTTTTTTAAGGTAATTTAGTAATTTCATTATGAGGACTCTGAGCATGTAAACCTGTGCTTACCTACATTTTATTCTAGCTCAGCCACCTTGCTTATTGTCAAAAATCTAAGAGGTAGCAAACATATGATTGTTGAACCTTTCTGGGAGACATCTTTGTTTTGTATTTGTGTCTTGAAAATTCTAGTTAAGACTGAAATTCCAGAAAAGCCAGTCTCTTACATTCAGGTTGTATAGGTCAACCAAGAAATGCAGAGAACGTCTATTAAAACCCGTTCCACAAACAATTCAAGACAGAGAAAACCCAGAGTAAGAAAATTAGGGTGACTTTTATCTTCTGCTTCCTGAAATCCTACAGGATGATAGAAAAAAAACAAAAGCAGGGCCTTTGTGTTATATATAAAATAGCATTACATGGTCTAACAAAACCTGTTTTTGATGGGGAGAACACAGTTCAGGAAATAATGGTGTTTTCAGGAGAGGATTTCTGAAACTATCTTTAAACCTAATGCAGACAAAGGTACAGATTCATACAAAAGCAGGAATTTAGGCATAAGGAAAGGGAACAAAAATATTTCATGAACAATAAAACTAATGCAAGAAGGTGCAGACCTTGGACAAAGGTAGGGTTTTTTTCATGATTTGTGTGACTGCTTCACAGATTTGCCAGTAAAGGCTGAACTCCCACTTAAGCCAGTCCTTCTAAATAGAAGTCTCTCCACTCTGTGCCTATTTTCATGAAACTTGCTGGAATCCAGTATCTCTGAGTTTATTCCTCTCCATCACATATAGCTGAATTTGGCCAATGGTCTCAGAATTTACTGTGGGGGGGAAAAGGAAACAGGCAAACATAGGGAAAGCACAGTCATAAGGACTTGTTTCCTTCTGGGGATGAGAAGAATTCACAGCTTATGAATTTAGAGTGCTTCTTTCCAAGGTTAAGAGAAGGGGAAGTATATTGTAAAAGCCCTGTAGAAAATAAAAGAGTCTGTTTACCATCTGCATGGTTTACCACTGATTTACTCTAAAATGTAAAAAGATTTCTGCTTCTCTTGGCTTTATTCTGTTTCCTGGATAATATAATGATATTAAGAAAATGCACACTGAGGTTTTCCCTGTGAAGAGTCTATTTCAAAGGAAACACCTGAAAGGCCCTAATAGTCAATATATTCAGCCTTTCCCAAATCACCCTATTAATCTGCAATTGGACAACCTTCAGCCTTGCTGTAGGACAGAAGTGATAACCAGCAGACCCCTTCAGGTCCTTTCAATCCCTTTCTCATACCCCATTTATGCACACTGACTAATTCTGCTCCTAAATGGTATTTAACCACTCAGACCACTTAGGCTGTTTTCACTTAGTCTATTTATAAGCATAGCCTGGTTGCTGTCATTCCAGGACAGGAGAAATTAGCAAGGGATGCATACTGGATTTATATCAGCTACCTCATCTCTGGCTATTGGTTATATTTTCAAAGAACACTTGATGGATGAGCTGCCAGAGGAAACACTCTGGAGGAATTTGTCTTCTAAAAAGGTTGATGTAGCATTGCAGCCCTGACCCATCTGTCAGGATTCTGAAAGCAGATGTTGACTCTCATGCCTGTTGTCCAGCTCTGCATCACTGACCAGTAGACCTCTGTGTTTACAAGGCTGGGCTGAAAGAGTTGCAATTTCAACTAATAAACTGCCCTACAACTAATTCAGCCCATGTGCTGCAAAGCCTGAGCAATGTCAGTGCTCAGGGAAGGAGCAAACAACTAAATGAATGCACAGAGAGCATCAATGTCAGTGCACTGCTCACAGACAGAAATGGCTCCTTCAAATGGAGACACAACAGGCATATTGTTTGCAAGTAACAAGTAAATTATGTATCATCATGGCATTCTCTGTGGGGAACATAAAGACCTCCAGCCTGCACTACTACTGCCTCTAGACACTTCTGTTCATTTTGACATTAAATGCCATCAGAATCTATCATCTCCAGCAGAGCCTTCTGTGTGCAGGGAATACAGGATGGAGGTTCACATACCAAACTAAATTCATGAAGTGACCTTTATCAAGAACATGTCAAGAGCTAAATCCACTATAACAGGGGATTTCCTTTAAATGCTAAGCATGTACAGTGCCTTTCTCCTGTCAGAGAATGAACTAGAGGGAATTTAAACAGTTACATATTAAACAACTCTGCAACATAATCTTTACATTTCAAATAATATCTTCAAAAACGTTACAGTCTTTACCAATCTGTTCGCAGGAGCTTGTGCAGTGACTTACAGAAACCACAGAAGAAACTCATCCAGAGCCTCAGAGTGCTTTGTATGACCCAGAGTTAAGCATTTGTTAAGAACAGAGGGGAAAATAAGAATTTAATTCCAGGCAAAAAGAGCATTATTTGAATGGGACTTTGCACTAAAATGGAGAACAACTGTGGGACATGCACATAGAGTCAGTTCTGGATGGAAGATGATGAGCAGAGGTAGTTCTTGACTCAGCAGTGAGGAGCCTGTTGGAAGGAGAGAGGCAGAGGGAAGGAAGGGCTCCACTGTTTCCAGGAGACAAACTGGAAAGAAGTCCAAGGAGCAAGGGTGTGGTTTGAAAAACAAGGAGTACAGTTTCAAACTGGATTCTGAAGCAAACAGGGCAGTCAGTGAGGGCCTTGAGATGCATGGAATGCCAATTCTTTCTATGAGAGACTGAAACAGAACACCAGCAGCTCTCCAGCAGTTTGTGATGATCAGGCACAAGGATATGCAAGTGCAGCCCACCGACTCCCAGTCCCTTGGAGCTGTATATGTTCACACTCAGGCAGGTCTCCTGCAGTGGACTCTCTTTTATACAAGACAGTGTATGTGCCAGTGCCTTTTTACTTTCTTTTATCAAAACAGTAAAGTGGCCAAACATTTGTAAATTGAACACTTGTGTGGTTAACTGGTGATTTGAATGGATGTTGTTGAGCAAGAATCACAGAGAAAGACTTAAGAGAAATGCACACTGCTTTTCCAGAGAGACTTCCTTGGCTGATTCTGTGGGAAGAAGACTAGGAACATGCACAATACATGTAATATTTTTCCATGTAAATAACAGCCCCTCCAAGACAAAAATGCAGCTCTTCTCAGGCCTGTCCTCAAACACTGGGAAAAGAGCATCAGGCTGCCATCCATAGGATGAGCCAGAAAACCAAGTATTTGGAGGAGAGCAACCTCTGAAAAAATAGAGAAACATTTACCAGGAGCTTTTCAATTTGTGTTGTTAAAGGATTGCTAGGGATTACATCCTTCTCAGCTGCTGAGTGCTGTGGCTCTGACTTGTAGAAAGGAGCAGGAAAGTAGCAGTCAGCTAATTAGAGGGGCACTAGCACAGCAAATCATTACAGACCCTTTACACTTCCTTTTAATAGACTACAGACTGGAGGAGAAATACCTTAAATAAGGCCAGTAGTGCCTTTCCATGAGAGATCCCAAGCTAAATATAGAACAGAAGGTTTAAAGATTCAGTTGAAACATCCATGCACACAGCTGACTGTACAGAGGTCAGTTTCCTTAGCTGTGGAAGCTCAGCAGGCTGCAAAGTGGAGAAGAGATGGCAAAATGCATTTCCTATTTTTTTGATTTGTGCCAAAATGTCCAACACTCTCAGCTTGCTCTTCAGAGCTGATTGTGCTTGCAAAGAATCTAACCCTTGGGATCAGCAAAGCCAGGTGTGATAAAGGCCAGGTATTTAAACACAGAACAGTGTAAAGAAGGTACAAATGAGAGAGACATCAGCAGACAGAAGTGTGGCAAAGCACTTCTACACAAAGTGGGATGCTTTTTTTTACTACTGAAATTATGGGATGTTGTAATTAGGATTTGGCCAGCTGGGAGTGGGCATGAAGGATTATATTATTAAAACTGGAGTGAAGAAATATAACAGATCTTTAATTTTAATTATACTTGAAAAGAGCCTCGATTTCCTTAGCCAATGATCTCTCTAGCTCATGTGAGTTTAATGCCAGACAACTAAGAGGGATTGCACAGTATACAGTGACTTTTGTGCACTTGTAATTCTTAATAATAAAAATATGTCTCACAGACAAATCTGTTTCTTTCCGTTGTCACAATTTCTTTAAAATTTAAATGATACAAAAATATGTATCCTATAAATATGTACATTACTTGAGGTTCTACTTTATTTGTGAATTAAGTGATGAAAGTCTGTGGTTTGTTTGGGTTGGTTATTTTATCAGAGATAGTTAGCTATAGAGAGCAAAAACAGAAGCTCTGGGTATAATTAACATGCATGAAGTGACTGTGAGGGAGGGCAGCTGACAGAGGCAAACACAGAACAAGCTCCATGTGCCACCATGGGCTGATGGCAGATGATGCCCTGACTTCCCCTCAATGGTGTCTGCAACACTGCTGCCTTGCCCTCGTTTAGAAACTCATAACCCACCATAATTAAACTGCTACTAACAAACCTGCAGAGCAGATACTACTCAAACCCCTTTTGATCACATAAAGAAAAGTTTTCTCCACCTTAGTTCCAGGTTTTGCTTCACTCTTTTGAGAGAACAGCCCTTGCTGCTTAACCCCAAACATGAGTCCTCTGTGGAGAGCTACAGACCCCAGATTTCCTTAGGGATGGGGCTTTAGCAGCACCTCAGTCACCTGTTCAATGGGCTGTTCAGCGTTTCCTCAGGCCAGCTGTAGGTCTTCAGGTCTCCCAAACATTTCAGAAGGATCCCCATGGCTGCAGCCTGTGATTGCACATGCCATAAGGAACTGAGGTGTCTCAGCAGAGCTATGCCTATGATTCCTTTGGAAACCTAACCCAGTTTTGGAAATTCCCAACTCCATGTATTAAAATTGAATGAGGTTAAGTAAAAATAACAAGGGTTTAAATTGTAATATATTTGAAATTGTTTTAATCTGCCTTCTGGTTTTGAGTCTTCAGGGGTCTCTTGTTCAGCTTTGCTTCACAACCTACAGCATAAGAAACTAATTTACAAAAAATTAAATCAGAGATTCTCCTCTAATCTTGCGTTTCCCAGAGCTGAGTCTCTGGGAAAACGTGCACAACACAATGCTCAGGATAAAACTGCTGGAGCTAGCAACACTGCAGCCGTTTCCTTCTCAAAGGATTACTGTAATTTAGGAGAAATAGAATAGCAGTAATGTTACCTTCATCTCTCTCATGAGCTGACTAGGAGTTAAGGGGGGAAAAAAAGATACTGATACATGTCTTGCATGTTGGACTGTTTCACTGCTTAGTTATTCACTAACTTCCAATTCACAATGTCAACTCTAAGGGGATGGAAGCCTCTTCCTATATAGGAATTGAACAGGGCAGAACAGCCCCATGGCTTTTCATACCTGGTCACTGGTGACAAACCCTTCACCTGCCTTCGGGCACGGCTGCAGGTAGCAGAGCCCGCGTGGCACTGCTGTAAGGCGGCGTGTGGTGAGCCG
>NW_008684050.1:0-19537 GCF_000695815.1 Acanthisitta chloris | reverse complement strand
CCAAGAGTTTTCTAGCTGTTACCTTTCGGATTCTCTCCCACATCACTGGTGGGGAGTGAGTGAGCGAGTGGCTGCCTGGGGGTTGAGTGCTGCCTGGGGTTAAACCACAACAGGGTTTCAACTTGGAATCCTCTGGTGTGTCCCATGCAACCAGCTCCTCACCCACACAGCTCTCCCCAGAGGACTGGCAACTATGTGCATCTTCCTACAAGCCCATTACCTCCAAGTAGCCACTGTAATCCAGCTCAATCAGCTCAAAAGTGGCAATGAGTTCTCCTGCTGCTTTGGTGCCTCTGAAGAAATCAAAGAACTGCAGGGCAGGTTTGGTGTATGGCTCATCAACCAGCTTCACCTGTGGGACAGCAAAGGCCTGCCCAAGGAACTCGGGGGAGCCCTGTGGGAAAGGGGGGAATGGGTCAAAGCATCCCTGTGTTATATCACCACCTCAGTTCCACCCACTCACTCTAGCCAGTCTGGGACAGCAAAAGACCACCCTAGGAACAGCCCTAAGAACTACAAAATTTCCCCCATGCCATGAGTTCTCTGCAATGTGAGCCTGCCAAGGAAATGAGGCAGGAGCTGGGAGAGGCACAGTGCTCCTCCAAAAAGGAGAGATCCCAGCTCCAGTGACCACTCATCAGGGCCTGGGTCAGGGTATATCTGAGCCGGAAAGTCTCAACCTCAGCCACAGTCCCCAGGACTCACTGTCACCAGTGGATCAGGACCAACGTGAGTCACGGGAACCAGAGGTGTGGCAGCACTGGCACAGAGCTACTCTGCCTTCCCTGTTCTGGAAGCAGCAGGAGAAGAGCAGTAGAGCCATACTTACAAACTTGTTGTGGCTGAAAAGGTTGATTACAACGATGGGGGTCTCTGTCTTCAGCTCTTCTTTTTTCCCATCAATAATGAGCTGATCAAACAGAAGTAGCTCATTCCACATGGGGCTCAGTGTCTCCTCCAGCATCTGCAGACAGAGACAGGAGACCTGAGTGTTCCACAGCCAGTGGAAACAAACCACATGTACTTTGTAAGGCGAGTGAGGAACTGTGGGCTGACCCCCTCTCTCACACAGCCTCATGCAGCTGGTGGCTGACAGTAGGGGAGGTGGCAAAAGTGTGGAATCAGCACTTGGGGCCAACTAGCACATGCCAATCGACCTTTGTGACTACGCTCAACAATTGTCAGATATTCCATGAACACAGATACCTTAGTGTCTGGAATTACAAAATTCCCAGGACTGACACAGCACTGGCCTTCAACATGTCAGTGATTTTAATCTCCCCAAGTCCCCAAGGCAGCAGAGGCAAGAGTTTAAGTGGTCTCACCCTGGTGGTCTGGCAATGAGTCGAAAATAGCACTCTTGCAAATGGATCTGAAAGGCCATTGTCATCTGCAGGGAGGATCCCTCGAGCCTGATAGAGATGGGCTCGGAGCTGGAAATAGCTGAAATCTGGTAAGAAAAAGAGAAATGATCCCTGCAATGCAGTCCTGTGTGAGGCAAAAAAAATGCATGGAGAGGGCCAGCCAAGCAGGGGTGGGCACATCCTGTGAGGAATGGGTACCAATTCTGGGGGCACTCATTGTGCTTCTCAGGCCAGTACATCTCAAAGGGTTTAGCCCAGCAACACAAGCTCAGGTACCTCTGGGAAGGACATGACATGTGAAATGTGCAGTGTCCTGCTGTGGGGGAGCACCACCAAGCCTCAGCAGAGGGGGAGACCTTTGCCCATTGCCAGTTTGGCAGTACATTCAGTGCCTGTGAAGCATCATACTGACTGCTGCTCAAGCTTTGAGTGTGCAAATACATCCTCACAAGAGCAAACTGCATGTGTCTGTCCCAGTCATGCCTTGGAGATGACACAGAGATGATAGATCAGGTTCTAATCCTCAGCCACTGAGCTGTGGACAGGAGCTCTCAGCTCCCTGCTCTCCTGCTCATGGTTAAGATATGGGGAACTGGCACCTGCACTCACCATCCCTGCTGAGCCTGCTGGGAGGACTGTATGCTGAGAGCTGGGCTATCTCCTGCCCACTCTCAGAGAGGTACTTGAACTCCTCAGGCAGCTCTGCCAAACAGTTTTTCGCATATTTGGTTACCCCAAGCCACATGTAGATTTCCAGTTTGGCAAAGATCTCACCGGTGTGTAAGCCAGGGACCTGAAAGCACAGGAGGTTTATCAGGTTTTCTATCTCAGACCAAGCTGATCACATCAACCAGTGACCAGCCAAAGAGGACAGAAGACAGAGCACTGCATCCAGAGGCAAAAGGCCACGATGGAGCAAGAGCTGTTTCCTTGTGAACTCCAGGATGTCAGGAAGGAGGGCTGGAAGCAGGGAGGGAGAAAGAGCATGAAGCAAGCAAGAGCACACTGCTTTGATATAAACTCTACCTTCAAAAAGACAGTCTGGATCTTTGCACAGTCCTTGCCTTTCTCCTCTTCAACTACTGAGTAGAGGATGTTTTGTGCAGGAATTCTGGCGTATGCCACACGCCTGTTGTTGCTGAGCATCCAGACAAGTACATCAGGGAGGGTGCACTGGGGCTGGAGGGAGGAAAGAGAGGAATGTCACAGCAGAGAAACAGCACATGTCTTGTCCTCCCTTCATTGACATGATGAAAGCCTTGTCTCCTCACTGCTGGTGGCCTGGTGCTGTGGAGATCCAGAAGCAAACAAAGGGCATAACGCTGGCCATGTGCTTCTGACAGTCAGCCCTGCAGTGTGGCTCTACAGGTGGTGTGATTTAACCCCAGCTAGCAACTCAGCCCCATGAGTCGCTCACTCACTGTCCCCCAGTGGGATGGGAGAGAGGATTGGAAAAGTAAAAGTGAAAAAACTCATGGGTTGAGATAAAGACAGTTTAGTAGAGAAAGCAAAAGCTATGCATCAAGCAAAGCAAACCAAATAATTCATTTCCCACTTCCCATGAACAGGCAGGTCTTTAGGTACCCCAGGACAGCAGGGCTCCATGCACAGGTGATTGGGAAGACAAACACCATCACTCCAAACATCTCACCTTTTCCCTCACACAGCTAAAGGTGTGAAAATTATTTGACGGCACTTGGTGAAAGACTTCTCCAAACTGCAACAGTGTCTGCCCACCTAATGCCAGCAAAAATGGCATTCTGGCTGACATTACATGAACACACTGATTTCTTCAGTTACTTAAAGTAGAGCAAATGAAACTCCAAAAGTGGAGAGTCTCTTCTATGGATGAGAGATCTCATCCCAAGGCAAGTTTCATTTTGCAAAATGTATCCAGATTCAGTCCCTGTTGGCAGTGCAGGCAGCACAGGCAAGGCTGTTTTCCCAGCCAGACTGTCTAGGAAAGCCTGTTTTCCCAGGCTAGTAGGGTAAAGAGGCCTGGGAGGCCTGGAGTTAACTCAGGTCTGCCTCCAACCCACTGCTGAGCTGCCTTGACCCCTGCTATGACACCAACAGCCCTGCAAAGCTCTCTGGCCTCAACCCTCACTAGAGCCATGACAGGAAACATGGTAACTTCCAGCAGCTGGAACTTGGAATTTTACAAAGTGGAGAAAGACAGCAGAGGAAAATTCCCAGCTCAGGATGGTGAGAGCCCTGGCAGCCAGTCCAGTGTCCTCTCCTTGCCTGTGCCCTCTCCCACTCGGAAAAGGGGTGCCCCAGGAGAGCTGTACCTCTTTAGCCATGAAGCGCAGCTTAGCCAGGATCCTCCTTGTCTCCTTAACCTTCTCCTTGACATTGTCTCGAGTCAGCCAGCGCCTCAAACGGAGCCCCTGCTTTGCGTGCAGGATCTGAACAGAGAGCACAGCCATCACATGCCTGGCCATGCCCCAGGCATGCCCCACTGGCACCTGTGTGGGAGCTCTGCGGGGGAACCTCCATGTGCTGACCACATCCATCCTGCCCCACCATGCCCTGACCTCCACTACAGCTCACTTCCCTGCTGCTGAGAGCAAACCCCCAGGAACCTGTCACAAGCTGTGGAGTGAAGGGTGCCAAGAACTGGAGACTCTGGTAACTCATCAGCTCTGCCAATACCAGCTGGTAACAGAAGTCCATGAGCTTTAAAATCACTTGGGGTGGAAAGATGTCTAAGGAAATAAACATTTCAGAAGCTGGTGTTCTAAGGCTCCAGAGAGTACCTTGGAGAGATTTTTGCCCAAGGAGCAACTTGGGGCTGCAGAAGTATAGGAATATGAAGATGTTGGAAACTGGAACACACTGCTGGGCTTTTACCTCCATTACTGCACATCTGAGATAGTTTATGCATCTGAGGAGAGACTTTGAGATGAACCAAAACTAATCATGAAATCCAGAAGGAAGTCAGGGTACAGATCCAGTATGGGCTGACAAGGCCAGAAAACTCATCTCTTGGGCTGGTTCTCTTTTTCAGAGCATCTCAGACTTAGCAAAGAAACTTCACCACAGCTCAGGTCATGCAGGGAGGCAGAGGTGTTGTCCTTTCTGAGGACAGGCAGATGGATGGCTGTTGCAGACCTGCTGGATTGGTACTCAGCCTGTGGGCTGAGTTGTCAGGGGCAGTGGCTCTCAGTAAGCCCCTCAGACCTGTCTGCAGGAACATCCTGCACCAAAAGGCCTCCAGCAACTCACTGGGCTGCAACATGCAGGTCATCAGCCACATGTGCCCCACAGGAGAAGAAGGAAGGCATTGGGGCACAGCATCAGCACAAAACTGGAGGCAGCCATGGCCTCTGTCCCCTGTGCTGGAAGCTGTATTGCTCTGAGCAGAAGTGGGAGATGCTGGAATAAAAGCCTATAGGATCATAGTATGTTAGGGGCTGGAATGGAACTAAGAGATCATCCAGCCCCAACCCCTGCCCTGGGCAGCGACACCTCCCACCAGAGCAGGTTGCTCAAGGCTTCATCCAACCTGGCTGTGAACACTGCCAGGGCTGGGGCAGCCACAGCCTCCCTGGGCAACCTGGGACAGTGTCTCACCACCCTCACAGCAAAACCTTCTGCCTAAGATCTAACCTAAATTTCCCTCTTTCAATTTATCCCCACTACTCCTTGTCCTGGTGCTCCTAGCCAAGAGTCCCTCTGCAGCTTCCCTGGAGCCCCTTCAGCTCCTGACTGGTAGCTGTGAGGTCTCCACACAACCTTCTCTTCTCCAGGCTGAACAGCCTCAACTCTCTCAGCCTGTCTATGACTGATCCCATGAGTTTTAGCCCAAAGTTGCCTTCTTAGCATCAATTCCAGGTGGTCCTCCAGAAGCATCCCCCAGAGCAGGGATGACACAGGTTCCCAACACTCCCCACCGAGCCCCACAGCTTACGACGTTGCGCAGCAAGTATTTTGTCCGACACATGTCCAGGTTGTTTGGATGTGCCATCGTTTTTCTCTCTGCATTGAGTGAATATTGCCTGCAATGAGAAAAGCAGCACAGGCTCTGCATCCCCTGCACCCAGCAGGCTGTGCACAGCTCCAAATCCCTGGTACCAATCCAGAGGCATCAGAAGCCTCCCTTTCTGCAATGCCCTCTCTTCGGCAAGCTTGTTGATTCAGAAGGTAATCTGGGAATTCCCAGCACCCGAGGCTCCCTCTCTACTGTCACACTGTGGACTGAAATGTATATCACCTCCCATGGGGCAGTCACAGTGACTGAAACACTGGTCTTTTGACTGTGTGATTGAAAAAAGTGAAGGAAATGTCCTTCAAATTTAGGAAACACACAGAAGTCCAGGAACATTGAGCCTGCCATCTGTGACCCCTGTGATTCCCAGGACAGGACTGGGGGTTCCTCTCCAAGCTTCAAAAGCTACAGGTTCCTTTTCCCAGGTTGTCCTCACTTTCTTCTGCTCATCCACCTCAAAAGGATGAGAGAGAAGGCTGCACAAAGCCCAGGCAAAACATGAAAGGACCTCCTAACCTGAAAACAAGAAACCTCAGGAAATCAGGGGCATGCCAACCTGCATCCAGCTACAAATTCCTCTAGCACCTCTCTGAGTCGTTCTTCTGCTTTAGCCTTTGGTCTTCTCAAGAGCTTCTCCACATCATCCAGCCCCTGTTCCTGTGGAGAAATCATTATGTTCAGAGAGCTTGCACCTGGCTGAGGGGTCAGAGTGAGACTTTGCAGGGATGCATTTGCCACAAACATCTTGACCTTTTTGCAGGGCTGGGATTCATGAGAGCTGCAGGTCAGCATTGTGCTGCCAGGGACTATCCAGAGCCTGGGGATAACCTGAACACTGGTTGTTACACCCCCTTGTGTCTCAGCCCTTGAGTAGCCACTGACACATACACTGTGACAAGCTCTGCTTTTGAATTTCTGAGCCCAAAAGGGCCCTGGGAAGAGACTGCATCCTCCTGATGACAAGCCCAAGGCTGAGTCTGGCATCTCCCCAGTGCTCACACAGCTCAGGACTGGCAGCAGAGGAACGTTTTGTCACAGACATCACATCACATCACTCACCCCTCCAGGCAGTTGCACAGCACAAGCAGTGACTCTGCATCTACTGCCCTACCCCACCCGTCTAAAGGGCAGGTAGGACTGAGCCCTATGAGAAACAAGGACTTGCATGGGTGGTGAGGATAGCAAATATCTCATAGACCAACTGCAAATGCAACAAGGAAAGCACCCCAGGAAGAAGCATGACAGACAAACACCCTGAGCATGCTACCAGGCGTTCTGCCAGCTTGACAATCCAGTTGGAAATGCAGAGTCTCCAGGCGTGATCCTCCCAGTAGCTCCACACATACACGCAGGGTTTTTCATGCATCATGGGCAGGCAGCAGTATGACCTAAGGGCAGCAGGCAGAGGAGGTTATGGATGCTGCTCGCAGAAAGCACATGCCATGTCACACTGCAGTACTTGCACCCCCAGCACAGGGAGCAGCAGCTGCACTCTGTCTCAGAAATCAGCTTCTTTGGGCTAAGCACCATGGGCATGGACGCAAGCTGCCAGGATCTGTCCTTTGCCATTCCAAACTAGCACACAGGGTTTCTAGTAGAGAGAGCAGCATGTGCTCAGGTGAATGAGACTGACAGGATCACGGAACATTGCCAAGTTTTCTTGCTGCTGTGGGACTGAATAGTAGTTGGGCACAGGGCTCACATTGCAAACACCAAGGCATTGCCAGGCCTGTGGGACAAAGCAGGCAGCATTCCCAGAGGAAACATATCATCTGAAGAACTTGTGTATGTGTCTTGCCTGCTCAACATAGGACAGCATGCACCAGGGTACTCTTCTCCCTTCCTCACTGGAAACAAGCCCTTAGGATGCTGCTTGTTAACCAGAAAAGGGACAGCTGATACTGACAGGTCTCAGTTTCCCTGGGACCCTGTCCTTGGCCACCTGCACACATCTAGCAGACATTGTAAGACTCATAGGGCTTGTGGAGAATGCCAGCCAGCTGGGTCATGGCAAGCTGCAAGGTCACAAAGAGGAGAAACCCATGCCACATTGCTGAGAAGACCTCTAATAAAATCTGGAATAACCAAGCTGGGAAGCTGGAACAGGACCAGGAAAGGTGGGAAAGAAGGACAAAGAAGACTTACCTGTCATACTCCATGGGCTCTGGTCTCTGGCTCTTCGTCACTGACTTGTGCCGTGGTGTTGAAGCTCTGGTCAGGACTTCAGCATCCAGTTCACTATCTGAACTAGCATCCAGCAGAGGCTGCTTTTCTTCTTTCACCTCTCCCTTTTCCATCATTCGCCATCCTTTGGTCACAGCCTCTTCAGATTTGCCATAGTTTCCTTGAAGTTAAAGCATTGAACAGTAAACAGGTAAGCAGGATCACTGTTAAATAAGTTTTCTAGCTGGAAAAAACCAGAGTGCAATCCTCCTGCCAAGAGAAGCACAGGGGTATCTACTGCTTCGGGAACTTGCAGTTCAGTAGCATCCAGCCATTGAAGCATCACATGGACAACCAAGAGGTCCAGGAGGGAGCTGGGCAATTCCAAGGAGGTCCTTGTGTATTCCTTCGAGTTCTGCCAGCTCCACCAAGTGCCTGCTGACTGCCATCTACACCCCTACACTGGGGGCAGCAACAGCCACCCAGGAAGCATCTTCACCCATGCAGCTTAGGGGCTTTGACCCACTCTCTAACCACTGGTTCCCCACCACCTGCTGTCACAGCCCCTCAGCCCCACATGGCCAACCCCAGTATCCCAGCTTCTTCTCCTTTGCTTCCCTTTCTTGCTCCCAAACCCTTCTACCTCTTTGCACCCTCACCTCTCAGGAGAGCTTCTCACGGTCCCCAAGCAGGCAATTCATGCAAATACTGCAAATTTCCAATCCCACAGGACAGCACCCAAACTTTTCAGGTAAGTAAATTACTGTGTGCACCCCCTGGACTCATTCCCCATCCTTCCCAAGTTCCTGAGCTGTGCATGGGCTCGCAGTGCTGACATGGGCTGTCAGGGGAAGATTCACACTGTTCCCACAGTTTCTGGACATGGGGTCCTGCAGAATACCCACCTATAGAGATTTCAAAGCTGACAGGTTTAGAGCTGAGAGAGGAGTCCATCATTGTGGCTTCAAAGAAGGCAGCAAAGAGGAGGAATTCTTCCTTTCTTCCCAAAGCATTCTGAGCAAGGAGACAGAAATCAGGCTGAGAGCCTTGTGTGCCAAAACACTGCCTGAGCACCAGGGCATGGCCAGTGCCTGCCAGCACTCCCACAGGACCTCGGGGGGATGGATACTGCTGAGATCACCACTGCTGGGCTGCCAGAGGCAGCACAGGCTTTCCTGGGGGGTTGGTGCAGAGCCATGGCTTTGGCTGATGCTTGTGTGAAGCCACTGAACAGATTTGTAGGCTAAGGGATGGCTCTTGTACCAACATAGCTGCATCTTGCCTTGCCTCTTTCCAATGACAACTGTGCATGTCACAGACTGGCGTGGATCAGTCATGCCAGCACAACAGGACTCACCTCGGGGAGCGGATGAAGCTCTTCCACCTCCACAGTGACTTCCCCAGGCTGCTCGGCCTCCTGAGAGCTCCCAGCCTCACCCTCTCCCTGCAGCTGGCTCAGTTCTTTGGCTTTTTCCTTGGATTTTTTACTTTTCTTCTTCAGCTTCAGTTTGCTTAGGGCACTTCTCCTCCTGTCTCCAAGCTTCCTCTCTGCCATGCAGGGGCTGCTGAAGATCTCCACTGTGACGGCCATGAGGATGCGTCCGCGGTAGAAGATGCCCTCGCCCATGCCCTCATTGAGGTCCCTGTGGATGTCCCGCAGAGCTGAGTTCTGGGGGGAGCCATACAGGTTCACCCAGGCTGGGCCAAACGTGGGGTTAAAGCCTGCAGTGACAGGGACAGAGCCTCATTATGCCCCAGGGTGCTGCTGCAGGGAGACCCCCCCCGCAAGAGGACAGCCCAGGACATTTTGGTGTGCTTCAGCCACTCCTGCTCCCACCTCCAGGAGAGCACCACAGCCAAGCACAAGGTGCATGGTATGAGGCTGCCCAGGATGTCCTGCCCCGGGGCAGTCGTGCCAGGCCTCACCATTCCTGTCAGGGTCTGAGATCTCCTGCAGGTCGATGCCATGTGTAGCAATGGCCACGTCACCAACATTGGCATCATCCAGCACCTGGACCTTTATCTTCCTGGACAGAGGTGGGAACATCTCGATGAAACTGATCTGCTCATTCCACTCCGGCTCAGTGGTGTTGGTCTCCACTGATGTTTCCCCCTGGGCAGGAGAAGGAATGGAAGTCACACAGTCCCAGCCAGTGACCAGAGCAAGGGATGCCTCAGAGTCTCTCTGGGAATGCTCCTGTACCACCTGCAGACGGTGCTGGGCAGGCTCTGGTGGTGGCAGTGTCCCTGCTCCTGCCCCCCATCCTGCAATTCCTCTGCCCTTCATCAAGGGGGACTGTCCCAAGGCCCTGGCCCTGCCCTGCACAGCCAAGGGAAACACTGGGAGCAAGCAGGAAGCACAAGCAGACCCAGAGGTGTCTTGGGGTTCCCTAGGAGCACCCCCAGGCCCATCAGGCTGCCCAGGGACTCATTCTTCTATTAATGGATATCACAGTACCAGAAACAGGCCATTAGCTCAGTAAACTCTTCTGAGGGAGTGAGGCTGAGTCCAGCTCGACATAGAGGAAGGACTCCTGCTCCAGGATTTGACTCTCTCCCTATGTATAGGGATATGAATCTCTGCCAGCACAGCCAGTGGCTGTGCCCAGGGCTGGGGTGGTCCCACATGCATCTCTCTGCAGAGACAGAAGTCCCAAGAAAGTCTTCTCGTCCGAGCATTGCACATCCATGGCCACACAGCCCAGGCCACTGCTAAAAAACAGCAAGACCTGGGCTCTCCCATCCTTTTTCCAGTGGGAGCACTGTGCCCCATGGAGGCTCCTGGCAGCATGAGCCCAGTGCATGCTGCCACACAGACAAGGGAGAATCAGCCCCATAGCAGCCACTTCCCAGCAGACTCACCTGTTGCCCACAGAATGAGACCTGCACATACGGGTCGATAAAGACTTTTCTCTCCCCTATGATCTTGGACAAACCACCCATGATGCCTGCACTCATACTGGGCAGGCCCTCGGCACGATACAGCTTGACGCAGACCCTGGCCCAGGGTCTCTCTGCAGGGACTCTCTTAGGCAGCAGCAGGTTCCTGGAAGGCAAATTCATGTTCTGTCTCTCTCCTGGAGTCCATGGAGCACAGTGCTGGGAAATGCCCTGACTGGCAGGAAGTTTGGATCCTGCCTCACCATAGGTCTTTTTCACTTGGTCTTTCCCCATCAGAAGAGGTAAAACAAGAGGTAACCAATAAAACAAGAGGTAATGGGCAGAAACAGATGCACAGGAAGTTCCACCTGAATATGAGACTTCTTTCCTGTGCAGTCACTGAGCACTGATCAGATTGCACAGAGAGGTCATGGATTTTCCCTCACTGGACATATTCCAGAACTGTCTGGACACAACCCCGAGCCATGTGCTCTGGAATGGCCCTGCTGGAGCAGGGAGGTGGGACCAGTGACCCACTGTGGGCCCTTCCAGCCTGATTCTGTGAAGAGGGAAAAATGGGGGAAAAAAACAGTGTCAAGAGAGTGGTGGTTTTCCCCACTGCACCTACCTTTCAATATCCTCATCCCTGCTGCTGGAGGAGGTGGGAAGGGAGCCCACAACATCCCCACGTGCGGTGACAGAGATGTTGCACTTCACAAAGCCTTTCACACCCGCCCGGGTGTCCGTGGGGTCACTGATCACTGCCCACTTCTGGAAAAACCTGTGATCTGAGAGGGAAGAGGAGGAGCTCCCTGGGGAGAGGCCAGGTTACCACTTCACATCCCAACTCCATCTGCACAAAGACGGCCCTGGCCCTGCCGCTGAAGGCGCAGGAGGTGTCACACCTGCCTTCAGACAGGAGTGAGGAGAACCAAGTGCTGGTGTTCAAGTGCTTTAAAGCCAGAGCCCTGAGCAGCCCCACCAGAGATGAAGGAAACACCAGTTTCAGACAGAGTCAGGGCAGAGCACAATTTACACGGTGCAGTGCCTCATACCTGGCTGGCTGTACACTGTCCCAACATCCATCTTGAACGTTCCTATGCACGTTCCCAGGAATGGGATCTTCTTTGAGTGAAAAACCTGCAGGCAGCACAAATTTCCCTGAGCACCATGAGGTGTGGGCAGCCACGGGACACATTCAGACAGCTCCGGGGGGGACAGGGCTGCTAAGAGCAGCCCCAGTGCACAGCTGGGACAGCAGCTGCAAGCCCCTCATGCACATCGACCCACCTGAGTTAGCCCTGGGACAAACCCATTCCTGCCCAACCATTTCCACAAATCCATCAGTCAAACCTGGGCCAAGGCAAAGTCACGTGCAACTAATTCAGTTTCTGCCAGCTCCAGGTAAGCCAAACCCCTGTGACAGCCCTAGGGCAGACCTGCTTTCCCACAGAGTCCTGTGTATCCTGCTGGGTCAGGGCAGAGCAATACCCCCACCAGGCTAATGCCTCTCTCAAAACCTGAGCCTTGCTCAGTGCTGACTGAACACACACCAGCAGGAGAGAAGTGCAGCCTCTGACAGGGAAAGTGCTGGTGATTGCATGGTCAAGGATGTGCTGGCTGGGTTTAGCTACCTTTGTAACAGCCCCATGTCATGGGAAAGCCCTTATGCTTTGGGTCAGGGGATTTCTGAAACCCCCTCTGCTTGCCTGGGCTTTTCTATAGCACAAATCACTGCTGAGCTCCCTCATACCAGTCCTTTGTCTTCACAACCTGCAGGATGAGGCTCCAGAGTAAGGGGCAGCAGGGAATTGCCCCCAGAACAGCAGGGCAACAAGGCAGCAGGCAATAAACTGCCCCAGAGCTCCCAGTTCAGTCACAGGGTGCAGGGAGACTCTGAGCTGGAGGAGGTGGGAAGGCATCACTGCCCAGCACTGGCTCAGAGTGGGGCTGAGTCTCTACCCACTGTGGCTGCAGGAAGGCTCTTTGGTCTCTCTGTGGACAGGTGCCTCTGGCTGGAACACCAGGCTGGTACTGGTACCTCTGCTTTGCTCATTGCTCCCAGTGTCTATGCGCAGAAGCGTTGGGCTGCACCACTTACCACGGAGGATGAATTGGACATACTTACCGAGATCTCTATGAGTCTATGCAATAAAATGTCCCTTGGCTCATGAAATTCAAACAGAAAGTACTGAAAGACAAGAGCAATACAGCTGAACTGCAGGCTCCCAGGGTGGTCCCAGGCACTAGAGACACCAATGGGGCAAGGGCAGAGACTTTGTCCATGTCACCTACTTCATTGTAGAAGGGGCAGTTTGTTGACTTCTGCGTCGCTGTGTGCCTCTTCTCTTCTCCAACCTTGACTACAACAAAGGGGTTAATGTTCACCCCCACCAGCTTCTGGGCTTCAATTACATTAATGCCAACCTGAGAAAATGTGACAGAAAACCTTTGGATCAGCACTCTCCTTGTTTCCACTGCCATCCTGAGCCTATTTCCACAGTACCAGTGTGCACATGTGCAGGGCCCTCTTGATGCAGGGGTGGACACATGGCTGCTGAAATCTGCTACAGCCACAGCAGACCAAAATGGTATTTGAGCTATTTGTTCCTTTCAGACAGGCAGGTAAATGAAGCTTCCAGCAGCATTCTACCCTCAGTTCCTGATCCCAAGGGGATGCAAACCCACTGCTCCCACATGGTGGGGTCCACAGAGCATCTGGAAAAGGTGCTGTTTGTATCTTCTGTCAATACTTCTCCTTGAATCCTACTGAGATGGACTGGAACGTGGCTGTCTTATTTGCTGCAACTGGTTATGAGTCTAAGATACAGAAATGCTCTCACATTTGCTCTCAGTACAAGAAACTAGGCCATTGTAAAGGTGCAGAATAACAGCTTCAATAATAGGATGGTTGGAAATTTGACCCCCACAAAAATTTTGGTTGATAGGACCAAATGTGAGTCTACATTTACTTAGAAGCAGGGAAGTATTTAAATCCATAGCCTGACTGGGAGACCTGCCCTGAAATCAAATTAATCTGATGTCAGGACCATCAGCCAGAGCCACAGCTTCATACCAGATTTCCAGAGTGTCCAAGCAAGTCCCCACAGTAACCCTCCACCCCCAGCCATGTCCCACAGACAGCCCTGAGTGCCCAGAGAAGGCTCTGGGGAAGCTGGAAGGCACCAGCCCTGCCTGGCAGGCACCAGGCCTGCCTGGGTGCTCTCCGAAACTCTGTTCAAGTAGTGTTTTGCAGTGGCACATGTGGCTGATTCCCTTCTCCTGTATATCCATAGCTAACTACATGTCCCAAAAAGAAATTCTTCTCCGGGCTGGCTGAAGTTGGGACCAGCACTCACAGATGCAGCCCATTCAGGGGATCTTAAACCTTGTTTAGGGAAATCACAGACAGGTGTCTTCATACTAGAGACCTCACTGGAGTATGTGGCAGTTAGAGAAGACCAGGCCCACAGCAAGGCAGTAGGGACCAGCTGTGGGGCCAGAGGCAGCTGCAGGGACATGGACCCAATGCTGCAGTACCTGGAAGCTCTGCGGGGTTGGGATAGCAAAGAGGTCCCGTGCGGAGCAGAGTCTGGAGCGGCTGCACAGAAAAACAACATGGGTGAGCAGGTTTCTGTCTACATGGACCCAAGTAAGTCCCCACCAAGGCAAGCAACAGAAACCCTGGCAAATAATAGCCCCTTGCCCAGGGGGTGAGCAAATCTCCAACAGTGCCTGTTTGGGGCCATTGAAAATGGAAGGTTTCTGACATTTTACAGGAGCAAACTGCCATGAGCTGCAGGAATCCCCCATGAGCTAGCACTTTCCACCCCAGGACTCCAGCAAGGGCAAGAGAGAAGAGCATGCCATGGATACCTCTTCACAGGGCTGAAGATGATGCCTGAGACTTCCATCTCAGATGTATCATAGAAATCTTCTTCCTCCTCCTCCTCCTCAGTCTCCAGGCCTTTTGCCAGCTTCCTGCCCAGTGCAGCTGCCTTCCTGTCCAGCTCACTTGCTCTCAGACCCTCAGCAGTCCTGCAAACCCCCCACCATGCCACAAGACACACATCAGCCCTGGTGAGAAGGCTGTGTACTGCTCTCCACCCAGGAGGGTGAGCCGAGACACTCAGGTATTGTACTCAGCACTGGGGAGGTCCCAGCTCAGTGCTGTGCTCAGCTTTGGGCACTCACTGCAAAAAGGCCATTGAGGCACTGGAGCGAGTCCAGCCAAGGGCAGCAAGGGCAGGAAAGGGCCAGAGCACATGGGGAAGGGCTGAGGGAGTTGGGGTTGGTTAGCCTGGAGAAGAGGCTCAGGGGTGACCTCATGGCTCTCTGCAACTCCTGCCAGGGCTGGAGGGAGGTGGGGGATGTCTGTCCTGCCACGGCTGCAGGGAGAGGACTGGAGGGAATGGCCTGGAGCTGAGACCAGGGAAATATCAGGAAAAAAGTTTTCCCCTTTAGGGTGTTCAGACAAAGAAATAGGGAATTGTCCAAGGAGGTGGTAGAGTCACCATCCCTGGAGGTGTTGAAGAGGTGTCTGGATCTGGTGCTGAAGGATATGGTTTGGGTTTAGGGGTCACAGTAGTGACAGGTTAAGGCTTGGACTTGATGATCTTGGAGGTCTCCTCCAGCCTTGATGATTCTATGATTCTATGAAGCAGACCTACTTACTCTTGCTCCTCAAATCCAGGATTGCAGATGATCAACTCTGAACTGTAAGAACAAGAGACGCTTTGCTGCAAAGACCAGTGTGCAGCCACAGTCCTGCTTGGATCTTGGCAGGGAGACCAGCATCCTCCTAAGTGATGCTTTTCCACTGCCCACCCCCTGCTGCTTTGCCTCTGGCATTCCAGAAGTGATACTCTGCAGGTCTTGCTGCTGCCTGTCATCCTCTCCACCCAGACCCCCACATCTCCCCTGGCTTTGGGCACCGCCTTCAGTCCAAACCACACTCTCTGCAACTACACTGCAACGAAGTCTTGCTCCTGTCAGCCAGGAAGGCTGCAGAAATTCTCTCAAGTCCAAAAGGACTCCCAGGGAGTCCCAGGACTCCCAACACCTGCAGTGGGTCATTACAGTCACGGGCTCTTTGTGAAGACAAGGTATTTTTGTCCAAGAGTCCTGGCCCCTTATTGCTGCTGTAGAGTGGAGATGCATCAGCGTGGCCAGAGGTGGAGAGCAAATGAGGCTGGATTGCATCCCAAAGGCAGCTGTACAAATTGCCTGGAAATTTGCTCTTCCCAGGATTTCCATACCTGTCTTTCATCTGATAGACAAAGTCCTCTTCAACCCAGGCCCCTGCTGAGCCATTTGGAGGCTGGTAGCGCAAATCCAACTCAATGTAGATCTACAAACAGAAGTGAAATGGCCTGAGAGCTTGGCAGCCACAAAACAGTGGCAGAAACGTCATGGGAAAATGGAAGGGGAGCATGGAATAAAAAAAAGAATTGAGAAGCAGGTAGAAAGAAGAAAGGTGGTCACAACCTCACAAGAAGCCTACTTATACCAGACTCCCCTTGTCTGCCTCCATCAACAAGCTAGATATAACCAAACTCCTTCCTCTACAGCTTTCCAAACTCCAGGATTCATGAAATAAAAGCTGGTTCAAGTTTCCAAATTCAGCATATAAAACAGAGAGGCCCCTGAGAGCTGCTTCACGGCATTTTTGCAGGGTGATACGCAGAGGTTGGAGTGCTCTCTCTGTGGGAGGCACAAGACAGCTGGAACAGCATCCCTAAGCAGGATAGCTTGGATTAAAATGTTGCAGAAGCCATCAGCACACCCAGAGTCTGCATCACAAGAGACATTGATACAGTGCTAGTGAAGGAAGAAGGACAGCCAGAGAAGTACGGAGCACGCTAGGTACAGGCACAGCCAGCATGAGTCTGAACACCCTTGGTGTGCAGGTGTCCAGCCTGATCTCAAACCAACACCAACACATGAGAATTCTCCAGCAGAGGCAAAAATTGCCAACACGGAGGAGGTCAATCCTTACTAGGCTGAAGAGCATGTCCAAGCTGGGTTCAGAGTTCAGTCCCTGTAAAACTCACATTCCTGGGAAGAGAAATGGGAAGAGGAAGAGGAGGAACCTGAGAAAGCAGCAGTGCAGTGACTAGAAAAAGCAGCAGCAAAGGCTGGATGCAGAAGCTTGAGATAAAGCTGGATGAAGAATTGAGTCTCTAAAAACACCCCTTCAAACCACCAGGAGAAAAAAGGGTGCAAATAGCTCAAGTCCCAGAGAAGAACACGACTAGGGCTAGAAGGAAGGCTTTATTCCCACTCTGCTAAAGGAGCAGCAGTTGTGAAACAGCCTCTCCCTCGGGAACATGTCTCTTCCCAGCTGAGCTGAGGGAGAGGGTCTCAGGCTGCTCTTGGGATGGGTGTCCAGTCTTGCTTGCCTTATTTCTGTCCCCTGCAGCCCTTGTGCAGCCAGGAGGGCTGCACAATCCAAAACTAACCTGGCAAAACTGAATGGGTTGTGGTTGGAGCGGCTCATCAGCACAGGTGCTGCTGTTAGCACGAGGGAAGAAGAGGCAGCCAGAGGCAAAGAGCTGGGCTGCAGGGCAGCTCTGACCTTGCAGTGGGGTCCCCTCAAACCATCACCAGCACCGCCACTCTAGTCCTTGTCTCTTTGCTGTCATGGATGTTTATCCAGTGAGCTGCACAGGCTAAAAATCATTGCAGAAATGCTGTTTCCACCTGGACCTGCTCCATGATCTAGCCAGGCCAGCAACACGAGAAAGCCACATGCCTGTTCCGTTCAGCCTTGTGGTCTGGTGGCCACAGAGCTGCACACCATGTGCCACTGCAGAGTTGAGTCACACTGCCCATGGGAAAGGCAAACAGGGATGCAGCACCTCACAGGACTACTGCCTCCACCTCTGCTCTTCACACCCTGCCCACTGCCCTGGCACACAGCTCTGGCTGCCCAGCACCCACAGGACTGTGCCTGAACACTCAGCTGGCAGGACATGGCTCATTTTTGGGTAGTCTTCATTTTTTACCAGCACAGAGGGCCCAGTGAACCCCAGTACCAAAGCAGGAGGAAAGTGGTACCTACAGAGCAGAGCAGAGGGGCAGTCAGGTGTCAGAGCTGCTCACACTGCCCCAGACACTCATTAAGCTACCTGGCTAGTGCTGGTGTTAAACCCAAAATCTCACTGTGGGTCCTAAGGCACCCTGCTACCTTCAGATCCCCTCTGCTCCACAGCCTGCAGCAGGCCCCACCCATGCACTGTGTGCTGCAGGAAGCAGAAGAAATGCCACCTCTTACATACACTGCTCAGACCTGGGGAGGTTTCACTAAGCCTCCCTCTCCTCATTCAGGCAAGTCTCCAGAGTCCTCAGCCCACTTCACACGTTTCTAGAAGCTCCTAGACCCACTTGGTGGGTGTGAAATGGCTTCATCCCTGTGCACTATGCCATAGTGCTTTTCAGCTCAAACAGCTCGTGGACTGCCCCTCATCCACCTGAGAAACACCACATGAGGTTTCCCACAAAGCCCTACAGATTGCTGATAGCTGGGCAGCTCGTGGAGGACTTACACCAGTGACTCTCTGGTTCCTGTCCACAAGGGCCTCCCGCAGGATCAGCCTCCCGGATGTCATCAGGTGCTGAAGGCTGAGGACGAGGGTACCGAGCAGCCTGGAACAAAAACAAGAGGCTGCAGCAACACTGTGCATATAGCAGCAGTGCCTGCATCCTGGGGAAGACCAGGATCTCCACTCTCCTGCTCACAGCCCATCCGAGCTACTCTGAAGGGCTTTCCACAGGGAGTCTGGCAACTGAAACACCTGAGAACAACTGACCGTGGAGCAGGTCCTGCCTCCACCCCAGTCGTGCCCAGGCAGCTGCTGCAACCAAGCTGCCATCAGTGGTTAAAGGTTTGTGCAGATCCAGACTCACTGAGGGCAAAGGACCTCTCCCCTCTGGCACAGCTGGGCCTTGCAGGAGCAGCCTGTGTTTGGGCACTCAGCAGGGCTGGGGGGACTCTTCCCAGACAGGGAAACAGAGGCGTCACACAAGGAAATACCGAAACAGGACATAAAGCTATGGAACGGAGGTTCCTCTGCTGCTTCGCTTGCTCCACCACCACCACTCAATCTGTCACCTCTAATTCTTGGGCTTCCCTGCAGTGTTTTACAACTGCTGGAATAGCCACTGAGTTCCCAGTTTTGTGTCTGGACCACCTAGAAGGATTTTAAATTCTGGCTGATCCTTCCAATTTAAATTACTGTCTCTTTTGAAGGTTAAACCATACCACCGCAGGTTCAGGGCTTTTCCCCATGGACCGATACGTTGAATTTGGATGCAGCATAGTTAGTCATCACACGGATCTTCAGGGTGAGAGCAGGTCCCCAGTCTGCTTGTAGCTCTATTTTTAGGGCCTTGTTTTACCTTTGTCCAAGTTGGGGGTCTGATCTAGACCCTTAGGTAGTCTCTGTTAGTTGTGCCAGCAGTAAATCATTCCCCTTATTTAACTTAATATACTTAACTGTACATACAGAACAACCAGCTTGACCCCTTATCTATAACCTGCATCCTTCTCATCCTCCTTCCATCAGACTTTCAGTATACATTTTGTATTCCCAGTAGAAGATGCAAAGCCTAGTATATCTGCTCCCCCACCTCTACCAGACACCTCAACAGCCAAAGGACCCACCTGTTACTGAACACCTTGCTGCAGTTGTAAACCTTAATGGACAGCATTTCACCCATGATGAGCTTCCCATAGTGAGGCCAACGGAAAAGCTGCAAACAAACAGAGCAGGAAGGGATGACAGCTCGTTCCCTGCCACACTCCCATGGCTGGTGGCTGGTTGGGTCCCCTGCAAGGTGACCAAGCCCATAGGCATGACAAAAAGCAGCTGCAAGTGGGGAGTTACTTTCCTGCTGGCCAGGCAGGTGGGAGAGCCCCTGCAGCAGCACAGAGCCACAGCTCTGTCACAGGCAGAGGTGATGGTGGTGACAGCACTGGGGGGGATATGCTTCCCAGGCCACCCACATCACTGCACCCCTGTCGCCAACTTCTGCCCCACTGGGCACGGCCCGGAGCGTTGATCCCTCAGTCCGGGGGCAGGAGTAACTCTGCCTTGGCTTCAGTGTGCCCAGGCTGCCAGGGAGGGTCACGGCTGCG
>NW_008684049.1:0-1699 GCF_000695815.1 Acanthisitta chloris | reverse complement strand
CCTCTTATTAACTTTGTGGCCTCCTCTCGACTTGTTCCGACAGTTCCATGTCCTTCATATGCTGAGAACACCAGAACTGTGTGCAGCATTCCAGGTGTGGTCTCACGAGAGCAGAGTAAAGGGGAAGAACTACCCCTTTTGACCTGCTGCCCACACTTCTTTGGGTGCAGCCCAGGATTCCATTGGCTTTTTGGGCTGAGCTCACACTACAGCTTAATGGTGAGCTTCTCATCCACTGTAACTCCCAAGTCTTTCTTGGGAAAAGAAAAAAACCCACTAAAACACACTAAAAACAGCACCTACTGTTTATAAGTATTTGCAATAGGGAGATAATAAGGTTTTAGAAATAGTGATATTTTCCTCATTAAATAGAGATATATTTTTCCAAAGGTAACTTTTGTTCATAAAGAGCTTAGTTATTATATGTATTTATGTGAAGCAAGTTACTACATGATCTCTGGTAATTTTAAGACAAATGAAACAAGGAAACAATTTACTAGATATCTGCACAATAAAATCTTTAACAATTAGCTAAGAAGAGCAAAATATCCTCTATTTCTGTTTTTAGGCAACAGCCTCAAAAGGATCCTGCCACTTATGGAACTGTGCATAGTTAGTTATAAAAGCCTGGACAACAGGAATTAACTTCCAGATTTTTGTAACTAGGACAAAATTGTGCTTAAGCATGATTTGGAAGCAGTGTATTGCTGAAGGGCAGTCCTGGAAGACTGAAAAGTTTAGAATAGTGCAAGGCAAATGGGAGGATGGAAGAGACAGACAAATTTAAATATGTGGCACCTGGGGTCACTTATGTTGCTGCAAAGTAGAACCGGCTCCTTGAATTTCATGCTTTGGGACCAATGTCACATCTTTGGAGGCTGTGTATTAAAATTAGTAGACAAAACTTCTGAGTGATTTTTACTGCCCTAGAAAAACTGTCTAAAATATTTTAGCTAACTTATTCTACACTTTTGTAATCATTTTTCTGGGATAATCTAATTTTGTGCTATTAACTGAGAGGAGCGGCTTCTTTTCACTGCAGGTTCATTATCTCTAACCTCAGTTTCCTTACCACTTAAATGTCAAAGATAAATGTGCAGTAATCCATAAGAAATTTCTAGAAACTTAGCTCTGAATTGAATTATCATCACTATTAGCAGCTGGGCTGTTACCAAAAATCTTAACAAGTCTCATTTTGACAACAGTTTTGTTCTCCCTGTGCCAAAGGGTCTAAATTACTCTATTGGTAATTTTCCCATATCCGAGTATCCACCACCTTTTCTCAAATGAAAGCTACAGTTTCAGAAATCCTCTCCAGTTCTACGTAAAAAGCCTAGTGTAGTTCCCAGTTAAGCACAAACCAGAAGGTGCTTAATCTCAGCTAAGTTCTGCTATGCTTAGCTTTTTCCCATGCGTTGTTACTCTAAAACGTCAAAACTGTAAACAGCATAGCATGAAATTTCACACAGCTAATTTTAAGGTAGCAGAGGTTGAATACGAAATAGTGATAACAATTCATCATCCCATTATTTTCCACTGGTTCTACAAGCTCCATTTACCATCTTGTCTGGTCCATTTTGGGTACTCAAACATGAAACCCAATCCAGCCCACAAGTTCAAACTTGAATTTGTAACTTCATTGTGTTTTAGTTTCCTGGTGCAACTCGTTTTAGGAGTGACAGTAGATGAGAAGCTCACC
>NW_008684048.1:0-5698 GCF_000695815.1 Acanthisitta chloris | reverse complement strand
AGCCAGGTTGATTCTATGATTCTAAGTATTTCCAAGTGTTTCTATCTTTCCTGCCAGAATAAGAAATCAAAGGCATCACTGATGGACATGAGCATGTGTTATCAAAACCTGTCTCCTAGGCTCTGATGTGCATTGCCTGCCTCAGGATTGGTGGCTGCTTTGGGGGGAACCATCTGAGCTGTGAAGTGACAGTGTAGTCCTGAAGAAAGAGGGAAAACTGGTCCCCTATGAAAAAAAGCAACCTGTAGGTCAGGCTAGAGATGCAGCTCTGCAGGAATGGCTCCATATGTGCTGCACCTCACAAACTGTTTCTGTGACTGATTGGCAAAAAGCTTTTACAGCAAGACTTAACCTCATCCCAAGGGATGTCTGCATCTTAAGAATGGGACCTTCTCCTCCTTGACTCTAACTGGAGCTCAGAGCAACCAGTTAAACTGCAGATGGCAAACAAACTCTTCCCCTTCAGTGTTCATGTCCTCACCCACCCTCAGGAGATGTCTGCTGGGATGATCATATCAACCAGCCCATGGCAAAAGGTACTCCAACATCCCACATACTGCTAGAAGAGAGCTCTTGGAGTACATTCCCACCTTGGAATGTGGCCACACAGCCATCATCCTGCCAGGTGGGTGTTGCAATGTTCATCTGCTCAACAGAGAAACACACACAGACAGGAGACAAAAGTAATTTCAGCAAAGGAAGATGACTCTGAAGACTTTGATGACTTTGTGGTTAATCATTTCCAGATGTTTAGTTAGCCTTCACCAGCACCACTCCTATCTGACTTCTCATCTTACTTCCCTGCTGCTGAAGATGGAGGAGAAGCCCCACTCTTATCTTCTCCCAGCCCTGAGAGCTGCTCAGGACCCAGGACCCACATTGCTTTCCTGACTCCTTGGTACCATCCAGGCCAAATCTCAGTGTTGGCTCCTGGTTAATCCAGACACACACCTTTTTGACTCTCATGCTGGACTTTCCTGGCAGAGAGAGAGATGGGGAGAGCCAGGAAAGGAAAGTTTCTAAGTATAAACTCCAAAACATCCTCAGCCTCAAAGAAGTGTCAAAAAAAAAAAGGAACATGGTTGACCTAACTATTTATAAACTGAGTCCCATTGGAAACATGATGGAACTGAATCAAATTCCTGTTTCCAACCCATTCCTCTCTCCACAGCCTGTCACCTGAGCAGTGTGGCACCAGCCAGCACCCTTGGCTCTGACATCCCCAGGGGCAGGGTCTAAACTGTAGCTGAGTGCACAAACCACACCCCTTGGATCAAAAGTAGGTCCAAAGCTACCTGGAGGATGGTCCTCAGAAAGGTGGAGGTGTTAGTGCATGCTGCACGTGCGCAGAAAGCTTGGCTGATGCTGTTGGGAATTCTTCCCTGCAAAAGGCTCCAGAGCATTTTGCTGAGGAACATCATGGGATGGACACTTACCCTTAGGTTTTCACCCCTAAAGCCATAGGGAAGGCAACTAGTAAAAGCAACATGCTGGTAACATGGGAGGGACACTCCAGCTCCCCAGAACCCCTTCAAGTTTGGAGCTAACCTCGACAGCTTGTTTTCTACCAAGGCTGAGAGGTCCAAAGTAGGAAGAGATTAATCACTTGGATCTTCACCACCCTTTGGCACACCAGATCCCCCAATGCAGCTCACCTTTTCCTCCGAGATTAGCTGCTTGGGCAGTGAGTGCCACCCAGAAGGAACCTCCACAGTCTCACCTTGGATGAGGACGGTGTCCTGATCTGTCCCTGCTCCAGGAAAAGCAATAGCTGCAGCAGCAGCAGGACATCACACAAAGCTATGGGGACCAGCACTTCAGTGTTCTCTTCCTGGCAGCCTCTTTCTCTCACATGGCTGGTAAAGAGAAGGAAGGACACAAGGGCAGGGAGAAGCAATAATTTGGGAATGTATGAATCCTAGAAATGGGAAATTTGAAGACCTTGATCTGAGACATCACAAACAGCCTGGACTGGGAAGGTCTATGCCTTTAGGCTGAGTAGGTTTTTGTTCCTTCCTTTTGGGCATTTTCAAAGGTTAAACTTTGCAGGACACTCTCACCTATGGATCCCCCTAAAGCACCTTCTGCTCCATAAAACCTAGGGGAAGTCTAGATGTGGCCACCATGAAGAGCCTCAACCCCTTCTAGGTGATCAGACAGCCCCTGGAATAATGAGGCTCAGCTCAGCTGCTGCTTCTAGATACTTCTCCACACAAACACAAGCCTGGAGGAAAATCCATCGTGTGTCACTTGTCACAATAAAAAATTACCTCACACAGTGAGGAATTGCTTCCAAGTCTGGTAGTTAGCAGCTTTCTTTGCAGAGCTCATGGCAGATCCTTCACAGAAGGTCCCACACTGCAGAAGGAAACATTACCAGGTTACTTCTTGTGCTGTTCCTGCAAGTGATAATCCTACTTTGATCCCATGTTCTCCTCACAGGAGCCATACAGGATGCTACACTTCCAGTGACTTGCAAATTAATTGGGTTTAAGATGTGTAAAGTTTAAAAACCATCAGGGGAGGAAAGAACAGGAAGTCTTTCCCAAGCATTTTTACTGAATTCTTAGGGACTTGAGGATATGTGTGATTCGGATGAAGAGAAACACAGAGCTGGAAAAGAGCTCAGGAGCCTGTGTAGACCACCCTTGGTTGTGAATAGGGATGGGGCATCTCTCAGGGATGATGTCTACAGGCTTTTGGGGAAAGACCCTGTGACAATGAGACAAACTGTGTTGTGGGTGGCAGGAGTGGAACCAGCAGGACCAGAGAAGTGATTCTCACCCTTTTGCACTGGATGAACAAGGCATTGGGACCAGTTTGGGCTCTCCAGTACCAGGTAAATGGTGAGAGAACACAGTGAAACTACCAAGCTGGTTGAACTGGAGCTCAGAGCACACAAGGAGACACTGAGGGTTGGGTGTGCAGTCAGAGTAGAAGGCAAAAGAGGACTTTATTTCTATCTGCAGCTCTGGATTGGTGTGGAGATGAGAAAGGGACAGACTCTCATGGGAGATGCTCAGTGATGGGAAGAAAGTCAACAGCCCAAGTTAGAACAGCAGAAATTCCCATTAGGAAAAGCTGTCCACATGAAGGTGGTCAAACACTGGAACAGAGGTCTGGGTTAGGGGATCTTCACCTCTGAAGATACTCCAGACTCCCCTGAACAAAACCCTGGGCATCCTCAGATCAAACTTCAAAGCTGGCCCTTCCAGTCTTGTTTACCATGATTCAATCATTATCTATGGAAGAAGCTTTTCCCTGTGAGGGTGGTGAGACACTGGCATAGGTTGCCCATGGAAGCTGTGGCTGCCCCATCCCTGGAGGTGGTCAAGGCCAGTTTGGACAGAGCTTGGAGCAATCTGGTCTAATGGAAGGTGTCCCTGCCCATGGCACAGTGTGGAATGAGATGATCTTTAAGGTCCTTCCAACCCAAATCAGTCTGTGATTCCATCTTTATTCTCACATTCTCCCAGTAACAGGGATTAGATTCTCCCTGGATACCTCCTCTAATATTCCCTATTCCTACAGTTCTAAATTTTCCTCTAAAATACTCCAAGGGCACATTAGCTGTGTGGGAATGCATTTCTTCTCATCACATAGTGCTGGATATTTAGAAATGAGCCATTTCCCTCTCTCTTCTTTACATCTTGCTAATGCTTTGCAGAAGATCTCTATTTTGTACCAGCAGCACCTCTGGCTCTTGCACCACCTGTGCTGAGGAACATCTCAGCTCCTCTCCCACCCCTCAACCCCCCACACAGCCACTTCATATTTCCCCTTTGGGACACAGCAATGGTTTCCCCTCATCTTATTAGCTTCAAATTCCATGGGGAGTTGGAAAATCCCAGCTGAGACCCATAGAATGGAGAGAGCTGTATCTGGTTTTATAAGGTATTAGCTTAATGGAGGGGAGGAGGTGGAAGCAACAGAGATGCTGTCAATGTGCCAGATGGGCATGGACAAGTCCCAGGCCAAATTCACACCTCATCATAACAGCTTATTAACTGGCAGGTCAAGTAGTGACTCCACTGTGTTGCAACCCTCATGGAGACAGGGAAAGATTGGGAGATACATCCCACTCCTGGAGATAATCAGGATATCCAAAGTCTTATCTGCTTGTGGAGTTTATCATGGCTGATCACAGGCTGGTTTGGTCAGATGCTGTGCAGCCTTTTCTCATGCTCTTAAGAAAGTAGGACAAGAGGCAACAGTTTAGGTTCCCAAAACACACTCAAGAAATGTGCTTAGCCATAGGATTGTGGGTTCATCTGCTGCTATTTAATGAGCTCCCCTGGAAAGCAGCACTGAGACCCTGTTCTGGAGCTCAATCCAATCCCAGGCAACAGGGAAGGATAAAGCACCACCACACTGGACTGAAAATACAGTTCTACTTTGCCTCCAAAACCATTTTGGCATCACTTGTTAACTAGAGTTTTATCTGCAAACTTTTTCAGCCTGATCCCACTGGGAATCCTGATTTTTCTGAGCCTTACCAACAGGAAATCCCTGAGCTGGAGGGTTTAGCTGTAATGAACTTACTGTATATTCAAGCACTGAATGTCAGTTTGGATTACAATGTCAAAAACAAGCACTGAGAGCATGAAACCATACCCTGGGGTCACCTGTCAGGAACTCCAGACTGAAATTGGCCAGATAGAGACCAGCACAGCCTTGATTTATAGTTTTCCCTGTGCAAATATAACAGCTAAGGCTGAACAAACCCACTACATTTTGGAGATGAGCCTCTTCCTCGTCTCCCCAGTGCCTTCTCCCACTTTGCAGGGGCTTCCTTGGCTGGATGCTGCATTAGAGGCTGCTCAGAGAGCTCTGGAGTAGTCAGATGTGTTGGGAGGCTAAATCCCTCTATTAGTACATGTCTAAATCAAGGCAACTTGTGTCATTCTGGGAGCTCAAAGTCCCAGGGACAATCAGGATTCCCATCCTCTCAAACACTCAGCACACACAGGTGAAGACGAGCTCTTGCTCCCTGGCCTTGGGCTAAAAGCACACAGGAATAAATCTGGAGCATGGGATGTCAGAGGGGAGGTGCATAGGGGCAAGAGGGATAATAGGATAATACACACCTTCCTCTCCAGGCGGAATAGGGGCAAGAGGATTAATAGGATAATACTCCCCTTCCTCTCTAGGCATGTGGCCACAGCTCTGTCCCTGTTTAGGAGCTGCCAATAGCTTGTGCCTATGATTTCATCCACTACCTATTCCTTTGCTCCACAGCCTGGATGCAGACAGAAGCAGGGAGGCTGGAATGCAAAGCTGGGAATCTGATCCTCTGCTGCCCACAGAGCAGCACCCACAGAGTGTGTGGAGCACACAGAGGGGTAATCCCACCACACAGGGATCAGAAAAGGTGTCCTACCAAGGGGATGCTCAGCGGAATTCCAAATACAAGCCATGTGCTGGACTTTAAAATAATTCCATACTAGAAAAATCAGATGCAAATCATACAATATCCTGAGTTGGAAGGGGCTCACAAGAATTAAGTCCAGATCTAGGGTCACCCCAAGAATCCCACCATGTGCCTGAGTGTTGTCCAAACACCTTCTCTAAATAAATGGGTTTGTTAATGCTGTTATCCAGAGCCTTGGTGTTCTCCCTAATTAACATCACATTCCCTGAGATTGCCTCCTAAATTCTTCTCATGGAGACTCTAGAGCCTTTTGTAGTTAGCTGGATG
>NW_008684047.1:10046-13602 GCF_000695815.1 Acanthisitta chloris | reverse complement strand
CGGCCCGGGGGCTCGGGGTTTGGACATCGCTGGGGGTGTGAGTGGGGGGAACGGACTGTTAACCGCAGGGTATCAGAGAATCATAGAATCAGCCTGGTTGGAAGAGACCTCAAAGGTCATTGAGTCCAACCCTACCGTGGTCACTAGACCATGGCACTAAGTGCCACATCCAGTCTCAGCTTGAAAACCTCCAGGGATGGGGAATCCACCACCTCCCTGGGCAGCACATTCCAATGCCTGAGCACTCTTTCTGTAAAAAATCTCTTCCTAATCTCCAACCTAACCCTCCCCTGGCAGAGCTTGAGTCTGTGCCCTCTTGTCCTGCTGCTGGTTGCCTGGGAGAAGAGACCAACCCCCACCTGACTCCAACCTCCTGTCAGGGAGTTGTAGAGGGTGATGAGGTCTCCCCTGAGCCTCCTCTTCTCCAGGCTGAACACCCCCAGCTCCCTCAGCCTCTCCTCATGGCACTTGTGCTCCAGTCCCTTCCCCAGCCTCGTTGCTCTTCTCTGGACCTGCTCCAGCCCCTCAATGTCCCTCCTGAGCTGAGGGGCCCAAAACTGCACAACATCCACTCTGTTCCCTTGGCACTCCATGACCCCTCAGACCCCCAGGAAGGGCAGCCTGGGGGGGCTTTTAGCGAGAAAACTTCAGTAAATTTCATTAAAAACCAGCAGGTAAGTAGCCAAATGGTTTTAATGAAGTTGGAGTGAGAGCAGAGGAGGCCACAGAGATACTCAGAGAGATGGAACGCCTGCCTGGAGAAGAGAAGGCTCTGGGGGTGACCTGAGAGTCCCTTCCAGTGCCTAAAGGGGCTCTGAGAGAGCTGCTGAGGGAGTTTGGATCAGGGCATGGAGCAATAGGACAAGAGCTTCCCACTGCCAGAGGGCAGGAGGAGGTGGGATATTCAGGAGAAATCTTCCCTGATTTACAATAGAAATGATCCTGTTGGCCTGTGCTCACAGTGAAGAACAGGAGTGGACATTGGCTGCACATGTTTGGGGCATTTTCTAATGGTTAGTGAGGAGATTTGACAGAGAATATTAATTTAAGATTCAATATTAGTTATATTTAGTCTAGTCTAGTTTTAAGTTGGATATTAGGAAGAAATTGTTCCCTGTGAGGGTGGTGAGGCACTGGCACAGATTGCCCAGAGAGGTTGTAGATTACCCATCCCTAGAAGTGTTCCAGGCCAAGTTGGATGGGACTTGGAGCAACCTGGGCTGGTGGAAGGTGTCCCTGCCCATGGCAGGGGGTGGAACAAGATAATCTTTAAGGTCCTTCCAACCCAAACCATTCTGTGATTCTCCAGTAAATGATCTATTACATGATAACTACACAATTGATGTTCTGACAAAGGGGAGCTCATGTGTCTCTGAAGATGTTACACCAAATAAAACTTAAAAGATAACCAGTCAGTGGGAGACAAGCTGTAGATGATGTTCTCCTGCTGTCTAATAAATGTCTTTCATTTGCAAAAGGCATTTTGCCTTGTTTTACTCATTGCTGCTAAAAAGCTATTTTCAGAGCTATCAGGTCCATAAATACCAATAATGAACCAGTATAATTGCCACACGTTTAAAATAGCTTGTACACATGGGAGGGAGTGATATCCTTAATGTCAGGTATACCTTGAAAAATGGCCAAATCACAACCTTCATATGCAAAATTATTCTCAGGTTGTTATGGATTGTAACAAGGACAGCATCTTGCAGAAACCTGTTGTTCTCTGCATTGTAGTAATTACCTCTGCATGCCAGGTACTCCTGTAAATCTCTCTTCCGTTTGGTGAATTATTTTAGAGCCAAACTCATTTTAGACTATTTCCAGCAACTGCATTGACTGATCATATTGAAATCTTGTGAATATGTAAAAGCCCTGAGAGTTAAAAATGTGATTGTCACAGTTAGTCTTAGTCTTTCACAGCCGACAGTGACGGAAAATCACATCACTTCTCCTGATGGAATAACTCTAAGTAATGTTTTTCTGTGTAGCTTTGCTGTAGCTTCAATTTAACACTCATTGATTTAGGAATGCCAGGTTGAGCTGAGGGTACCAAACATTGCAGTTCTCTTTTGAGCACATAGTCCCAGTTGCAGCTGCTGATGTCATTGATGGATTTTGGGTTTGTTCCTTTAGGTTTGTGCTGCTGCATCATCAGTGAGTCACAAGCCTCCAGAGAAGACACATCAATGCAAGTACCAAAAAGCAGTTTGGACTTCATGATCAGTTGTTTTTCACCAGGAATTCAGACGCAGTTGGAGTTTCTAAGAAAGTATAATCCAGGTAATCTTAGTGTAATATGATTTGAATTCTAAAAATTCCTGTTACAACAATGTCTTAGGGAAGTAACAGCTAATTCCACAAGATGTATGATGAGCTGCATGTTGTATGACAGGCAGCAATGAAGAAAAGATTCAAAAGCATTTAGATAGCCTTTTTTTCATAATTTTTTCTTCATTTTAGACTTTTTAGTTGTTTCAAATAGCTCTAGGAGTATCTGCTAGTAATACCTACCCTGCTTCATGTTGAAATGTTAAAGTTACCAGATGTCCTTGATTCATCTTGGCAGTCCCCATGTGCTTTTCATCATTTGTCTCGTTGCAAAAGACACTAATTAAAATGAAATAGAGTAGAACTTTGTGCTCAGGATACTTTGTCAACTCTTGGCTCTATGGTCAAGTCAGGATTGTTTTGCTTTGCTATTCGCTAAAGAGCTTATGGCTCTAAGCCATGCTGACATTTGTTTCTGGGAGGGAAAGGTGGAAAACCATTCTTATTAACCTGGAATGTGGAGCATACGGTCGCTGTGGGTGGTGTGGCTGAGCCAGGCAGCCAGGAACCTGCTGGCACCACACTCTGTGGAGCCAGTGGGGTGGGCAATTACCACAGAAGGCAACCACACTGCTCCCCACTGCTGCCCAGAAAAGGAAGCTCTGAGTACAGTGCACTATCAAGCAAAGCACTCATCTATCAGGGACTTGCTCGGTGCTGTTATGAAATGTTTTGAGTGCTCAGGAACTCTGGAAGCTAAATTTAGAGTGCCTCGGTGCACTCTGGATCGTTGGGTAGCAGCACTACGAATGGTTCCTATGGGATGAGGTTAGGTTTGCAGCATATTGCCAAACAGAGGATGAGGTTTGTACCTGACTTGAGAGGGAAACACAGGTGTTTGTGTCTTTTCCAGGAAGAAATCTGTTTTATTTTAGCCTTAAAATGATGTCTTCCTCTTGCTCATTTTGCTGGTGAGAATAAGCAGGGTTTGAGCAGGCCTTGGGGAGGTGGCCTGAATTGTATGGAGGGCAAAAAGAAGTGCTTTTTAATTTTTTTATAACCTCTGGAAGTGATTCCTGTGAGCTGACAAGTAGAAAACACGTAGGGGCATTAAGAATGCTATGACAGTACTTGATGTGCCTGTGATATATGTTCCAATACTGTACAGAAGAGTTTAATGGGGAAAGCCAATGGTAAATGAATTGCCTCTCTAAAGTGATCTCTTTAAAAAGTAGAGGTTTTGCAGTAAACCTGAATTTATATTAGAAGCTATATTCTGTTTTAA
>NW_008684047.1:0-10018 GCF_000695815.1 Acanthisitta chloris | reverse complement strand
AATTCATAAGGAATACAGTACCAAGGCACTTGTTGGTGAGTTACATTAAGTTCCAGTTCATCTTCTTGAGTTCAGTCCTTGTTCAACTGCAGTTTTAAAAAGCAGAGTTGTGTCACCACAGTTTTACTGACTCCTCTACCATAACAAATACTGTATTGGGATGTTCCTAAACACCAAAGTCCTTATCTCTTTCTTTCTTTCTCTTTTTTTTTTTTGAAGTTTTTGAGGTCAAGTCAGCTTTTCCAGATTAATAGTCAAAGATTATTCTGAAATATCCCCATCCACTGCAAAACATGGGATTTCAGGCCTGAATCCCACTTCCAGCTGTCATGGAAATTTCCAGTCCTGTTCCAAAGGAAAATTCCATTTTCAGTCTTCCATTCAGACCCTTGTTTAGGACAGGGGCTGCTTGGAACAGCAGGAGTGAGAAACAGGGTATTAATCCAAGCCTATTTAGTGAGATTTGGAAATCTGGTGGAGAAAAGGATGGGGAAGAAAGAAGCGATGAAAAACTGACTTCAAAGGGACTGAGCAGGTGTGGGACAGTGTTGGAGCAGCTGTAGCACACACCCACCTTGTTTTCTATGAGCAGAGGCACAGACAAAGTGTGTTGCACCATGAAAGCTGTGCCAGGCTGTGGTGTGCCCCTGGGTACCATCCATGGGGTTGCTGCAGCAGAGCACAGCTGACCACATGGCACTCAGGGATGTGCTCTGGATCTTATCAATCCATGAGCTCATCCTGGAGTCCAATACCTTCTCATTAAGGTGGATCCACTTCAGCAATCAGTCACTCTCCATTATCATAATTTCCTTTCACTGCAAAGCAGAGATGAGTGACCTAGATCAAGATATTCACAGACACCAGAGCATGTTGGCATGGTGCTGTGCCAGCCCCTTCCTCTGCTCTTTCTATTTTGCAGCACATTTCCAACGAGGCTGAAGTCTCATGGCCCCATACCATGTCTATACAGCACTACTGGAATTCCTAATCCTGAAGCTCACTTTCCCTCAGAGGAGGCAATACAAACTCTGTACTGTTTAAACCCCATCACTACTCTCTTCTAGGGGGTTAGCAGTGTGTGCATACTCTGCTCTTTTGGGGTGGAAGGTGAAGTTTATCCTGAAATGAGAGCAAAGTTCAAGGCAGGTGCCTAGTGGGAGTTTAAAAAAAATTGTATTGGTGCTTCCACAGACTTACTTTAAATGACTTGTTCATCATCTCAGTGCAGATTAGATTCCTGATTCTGTGATACTCTGCTCCAGTCACAAGACCTTGAGTTTCACAGTCACCTACTTAGGAACATCTCCTCAAAGAAAAATAAAACATGTAAAAATCAGCCACTTCCATGAGCAGCAGAAACCAATCACTGTTGTGTTCAGACTGGGCATTATTTTATGTTCATATAAAATAGAATGGAAGGGCTCAGAGACTTTAAAGGTTGTTCTCAGTTGATGCTAACTTCTTTCAGCAGTCTCAAACCTTGTGATTCAGCCACAGGAATCAGTGGTAATTGTACAAATTAATGAATGAAGAATTTTTAAAGAGATACATTTATGTGATGTATTCCATAACTTTTACAGTCAAATGTGTAGTAAGCTTATACAGTAAAAAAAAAAAAAGGTGTTACAATCTCATATTGCTACACTTTATAGGCATCATTTTCCTGCTAAGGAGACAACTTGTTCCTTAGTCCAAAACATTTTATTTTAGCAACTTATATGATACAAAAAGAATTAGTAAGTGCAGTTGTAACCGTGTTGCTAAAATTGCAGTGGTTCACACTAAATAAATTAGAGTATTAGAAGGATACGTGTCAAAAATTCAAACCTCCAAGTTAATGCAACGTGAGATACCAAACTGAGCAGGAATTCCAACAGCATGTTTGTGGGCTTTGAGAAAAGCTTCCACACCCAATTAGAGCCATTTCTTGAGGTCTGTAGAGCTTCTTTTTAACTTTCCTATACGTATTAAGAGATATTTTTTATTTTAGACATTTCCCGTTCTCATTGTTCAAAACCGAAATGTGATTTATTTTTCTTGAATATCCTGATGCTTCTCTGGCTCTACTTAAATCAATGGCAACTGATTCCTGTAATAAAAAGACCAATATTGGCTATAATTCTTGAGGAATGACTTAGTAATCAGCACACTTTTCTATGCATTCCTTTGGCAGCTAATCTAACATCTTTGCTGCTTGCGCAATGGTCGAACTCTTGGTTTTAATGCCATTTACTATTCCTATAGTTATAGTAAAAACTGTGCAGAGCTTGGGCTCTCTAATAGATAGTGGATATTGTAGGAATATTTCTCACTTGTGGGAAGCAAGACAGGAGCTGACAGTTTAACAGTGGGTGCATTTGTGGGTGAAATGCAGTACTGGGAAAGGGGCCAGTTCCCGGTGATTTCATTCTTCGGTGTAGAACATTAATGCAGGAATCTTGCTCTAGCCAGGGGAAGCCAACTCCCCTGACCCTAATCATCCAAAATGAGTGCATGGCTAGGAGCCACAAGACATTGAGTACACAGCCTGGGGAGCCAGGGAGAGGGGAAGCCCTGGAGCAGGTAGCAGCTGGCACTGCTTCGCTGAGCCGAGGACTGGTGCGGAGGAGGACTGGGCAGGCTGCTCAGCGGCCCTAGGACCCTGCCAGCTCCACATTCCCTGCAGCCAGGCACCCGTGTGCAGGCTCTTAGCAGGGCCCTTGTGCTTGAGCTGCCTTGGGAATCACAGGATAACCTCCTTGGTTCTCATCCGGTATTGCTTCCCTTATGTGCTCTGCTGTGATATTTGTGTTCCTGCAATGTCAGTGCTCTATTTATTCCATTTCACAGATTCACAGAATCAGTTGGGTTGGAAAAGAGCTCTGAGATTGTAGAAGCATAGAATTTAGGGGTTGGAAGGGACCTTACAGATCATCCAGTCCCAGCCCCCTGCCCTGGGCAGGGACACCTCCTCACTAGATCAGGTTGCTCAAGGCTCATCCAGCCTGGATTGAACACCACCAGGGTTGGGGCAGCCACCACATCCCTGGGCAACCTGTGCCAGTGTCGCACCACCCTCACAGGGAACAACTTTCTTCTCACATCCAACCTAGACTTTCTCTCTTCAGTTTGAACCCATTACCCCTTGTCCTATCACTGCAGCTCCTAACACAGAGTCCCTCTCTGGCTCCTTTGAGATCATTGAGTCCAAGCTATGACCGAACACCACCATGTCATCTAGACCATGACACTAAGTGCCATGTCCAGTCTTTCCTTAAACACCTCCAGGGATGGTGACTCCACCACCCCCCTGGGCAGCACATTCCAGGGTCTAATCACCCTTTGTGTAAAGAAATTCTTTCTAAGGTCCAACCTGAGGTACTCTGTTTTAGGACAAGAAAAGATCAAACCATACCTCAAACCTTAATCCAATCTATTCCATATAGAATCAACATGTGTTAAAACAGTCTAATGGAGATTTTGTGCATCTCTAAATAACTATGATCCCAAGTGTGGTGAAGACAGTCTCTTCTGAGATGGAGCACAAGGACTTGTCCTTCCAACTTCCCTATCTCCTTTTGTTCAGGAGAAGGGAGTTCAAAAGACAGGCAGTAAGGATTTCACCTTTGTTGTTAACCCATGAAGTGCCTTAGAATAGATTTGATTCTGAGTTTATTCCCCTCTGAATAAATAAAGGAACGATACCTGAAATTCAATGGAAAAAGATGTTATAATCTAAATGTTATTTTCTCAGCTCTGTATTCAACGCTCAGGATAGTAGCTGAATCTCCTTCCACAGCAGTCAATTAATTTGTGATTGACTTTGATATGAGGTTGATTGACTGACTTGAACCTTGGCTACATCTTCCTTCACTTAAGCTCTTTCTTTTTGTTTTCTTACATTGATTCTAGTTGGAAGATGGTTGGCTTCTCAGTGTTTCATCATGGAAACGGTACAGAACACAAAATCAGGAGTAAATAAGTAGCTATTTTCCCTGTCCAAACTAAAGAGGTTCAGAGCAGGACTCCAACTCCTTGAGGAGCATCCTGTGACCGCAGGGTTTGCCTGTTCCAAGCCCTGTGGTAGAATCTGTATTCTTGTTGTGGCGACAGAGTCAGTTCCTCCACCACAAGTAAATGTCATCCCTACAAAATGGAATAATTTCAAACTCAGCATGATAGTTAAAGCTCTTGGCTTTCAGCAAACTGGGACTTAAGCAGCAAATCAAACAACCCATTTTCTTTTTGATTCAGTGCCATGAGCTTGGCTACTTGGAATCTTACTTTTAGTGCAGTAATAAAACCCTCTCCTGCCCCTTGCTGTTGTGCAATGATGCTGTGAAATGCAAGAGAATTCCAGGCATATGTGAAAAAAAAATCAACTTGCCATGAAAGATTTATTGGTGAGGCAATGGTCAATTTTTTTCTTCATATGCAATTCTAAGCCTAGAACAGCTTCCTTGTCTCCAGCAGCTGAGAGTGAAATCTAGCTCATTTAATCTAATTTTGTCTCCGCCAACAGATCCTTCTCTCAGTTCTGGTCTGCAGAGCTGATTTTTATAATAGCTTCAATATGAAAAAAAAAAAAAAAGAAAAATGAAAGAATCTTAGCACAGAAAGCCTCCACTGTTTCCTCTGGACATTTTGTAACTCCCACTGTTCACCAGCAACTGTGCATCTTTTTTTTTTTATTTGGATAATGACGCCTGGAATCCTGGAAGATCTAACATTTACTCAGCCAAAACGATTTATCTTGCTATAACAGGATCAGCATCTCAGCTGGGGCTTCTGGATGCTACTCTACTACAAACAAAATTAAAACCACAGTCAGCTGAAATTAATAGCGTACGGGGAGACACGTCGTCCCTCTCCTCACACATGGAAGGACGTGTGGAGGATATTAAACCCCAACACAATACAGCCGAGAGGAATGGATTTTTCCATAAATACCAACCAGGGGAGATAGCAGCTATCGCTGGGAAGCAGCAGTGCTGCTTAAAATACTGCTCCAACATTCCTAATGGATGGTTTTCCTTGTGGCTACGTAGGCATGTGGCTGGTGCCAGCTCTCCCCTCCTCCTGCACTGCAAGAAGAGGGAGTTATTATTCCCAAACGGAGCCTTTGCTTGCTGACATCACATGCGGTAGGATCCTTTTGTTTGCCTGTGTCTCCTGCATGGAAATGTTTGTCTGAGTCACAAATCCTGCTGCCTCCCTTCCCCTATGTCATGCTGTTTGCTTCAGAGCTTCTCCCTGACTCACCGTTTCTACATTTCGACACGGCGACCGAAGGCTTTGCCTTTTTAATGGTTTATTATGTAATTTCCAGCAAAACGCTATAATGATCCACCCCCCCCCAAAATACCCCACTGCTATATATAATTTTTTTCCTGTTGCAGCTCTTTTTTTCTTAATAGAGAGGTTTTATGACTCAGATTCAGCACTGAATCTTGTTTGGAGGCAAAGTCAGTTTAGTGTATATTGAATTAAAAATTAAAGATAGTGACTCCCACAACTTGAATTCTCCATTTAGCTGCTGGCTGAGCTTCCCCTGCTCTGCCAGAACGGGGTCAGCTGTGTGCATGTGTACAAACACTGCTCATAATTGAAGTAATTACTATTTTGCACTGCAGCACCTTTCTTCTCCCCTCAGAATCTGATCGATTTGTTTTCCCTTAATAAAAAGAGGACAAAACCCTGCTGTGCTCTCAGTGACCGTTCATTCTTCTTTTGGTTTAGCTTCAGGAGCTGCTAATACTGCTCTATGAAGCCTGAGTTGCCTCTTTATTAAAGCCAGGAACAAAAGAGAGCCTGATTACAGCATCTCAGGCTGAAAGGAAGAACATGGAAGCTAAAGGCTCTGCAGCAGTTTGGTTCAAGCCTGAGTGATGGTAAAATATTCTTACTTCCCAAGATGGGAACATGAAATGCCCATGCTGGGTTCAATCTTTTGTCCTTCAGATCTAGTCTTTCATCTCTGTTGTTGCCACTACAAGGTAAATGAGGAGTTCAAAACAAAGCTTTGATTGTCCTTGAGCAAGGACTTTGCAGCAGGTAAGGGCTGAAGCCCCACTCTGGGGTGGCTTTGAAACCTGCATGTATCTCACAGCATCCACTGCCTCCTGCCCCACTCAGTGTGTGAGCAGAGTGTTACATCCAACCTCCTGAAAATTCAGGTGCACCCAAAGCCAATGAGTGATCCAGAGCTGGGTCATTAAATGTGTTCTACTAGATGCACTCATTTCATTGAGTTTTTTTTAACCCAAAGTAGTTGCATTCTTCACCACTCCCCCCCAAAAAAAGTATAAATAAGTAAAGCTGAAGCCTCTTGTCTTAGAAAACATAGATTTTTATTATAAAAGTAAAATTATGCCATACACAAAATAATTTTCTGCCACAGAAACTTGCAGATTGCAGTCTGAATGGTAAAATAAAATCCTGAGCAGCAATTCAAGTTGAAAAATCCTCAGGCTGCCTTTGGTTGCACATTGACAAGTGCTCTCCTGTAGCACAGGTTTTGTACCACTCAGCTTTTAAATCACTGTTGCTTCTCCTCTTCCCTCCGTGGCCGTTTCCGAGGGTTCACTTCAGTCCCCTCTGCGTGTGCAGTGGCAGCTGCAGGTGGCACATCTCTGAAGCCCTGAGGCTGTAAGGTGTAAGCAAAATCACTGTATGGACATCAAACATGAGCAACTAGAATCAGAGAATCAGAGAATTTAGGGGTTGGAATGCACCTTCCAGACTTGGACACCTCCTCACAAGATCGGGTTGCTCAAGGCTCATCCAGCCTGGCCTTGAACACCATCAGTGTCTCACCACCCTTATAATAAAAAACTTTCTTCTCACATCCAACCTAGACTTTCCCTCCTTCAGTTTGAACCCATTACCCCTTGTCCTGTCACTGCAGTTCCTAACACAGAGTCCCTCTCTGGCTCTTTGTAGGCCCTTCAGATAGTGAAAAGTTGCTCTGAGGTCTCCACACAACCTTCTCTTCTCCAGGCTGAACAGCCCCAACTCCCTCAGCCTGTCCTCATAGGAGAAGACAGGCTGAGGAAGGTCAGGTTGTAGCTCCCAGGAGGTCAGGACACTGCCCTTTATTTGAGATGAGTGGCCACAGAAGGTCTACACAGCAGGCTAAGCTCAGCACTGCAAGCCTTTTTTTTTTTTTAAACTGTGTCTCGTCATGTTGTTTATTAAAGATCCTTCATTTCCACCAACCAGACTATCATTTTCACTTTGCTTCTAATCACCCCTATGGCTATAAAGCAGTGCTTCTCTGCAAATCAACTTATGTTGCCTATTTAAATAAATGAAAAGACAAATCCATCAGCTCCCACAGAAACCAGGAGATGACTGGATTAATTGCCTCAGTCATTTTCAAAAACGAAACTGTGAATTTCTACAACCTTGGATATTTTTGTTCCATGTACCTACTTAATGAACTGAAAACATCAATGAGACATTGCAAGAGAACAGCAGAGCTGAATCAGTCTCTAGACTCCAAAGACTGTTCCAGCATAGTAATTTATGGGACACAATGGGATGAAAACCTTTAACTGCCAAAAACTAAATGTAGAAGTGAAAACTAGATGCTGCTACTCAGGAGAGAGCTTGGAGTGATCTGTCTGGCCTAGTACCACTTGTGTTTTCTGTTTCTGCAGCTCACAGTTTAATGATTTGTAATGATTTTAAAATCTGAAAGATCTGGAAAATCAGTTAGTTAAACACGTCATGGATGCAGATGGAGATACTGAGATGTCATGTGAACTTGCAACTGTCTTGTCTTTCCATCTCCAGACAAATGCTGTGCAGGGAGCACTGCTGACAGCTCAGTGAAGACTCTCAGTGCAGACTTGGAGAGGAAAAGGAGTTAATCAGAATATGAAATTGCTTTGCTGTTCCGAAACGCTGAGGTAAAGACAATGTGGGGACAAGAGCATTTGGGGAAAGCTGACATTTTGGGCTGGTACAGTGTGAAAAAAGCAGGCAGAATTACTATCAGACATGTGACTCTTCCAAAATGCCAACGTGTCCCACACCAAGATCAAACCCAAACCCAAGCAAAATGTTTTTCTCTCCTCTCCCATCTCTGTACTTCTATTTCTGAATGCCTCACCTCACCCAGCCTGAGGCCGTTAAAGGAACAAACAGCAAGAGGTGCCACAAGGGCAGAATCTGTGCAGTCCCTCTGCTATTATAAGCAACTCAAGTGTTATTCTAAAGAGTGTAATGGGGAATCTTCAAGTTTAATGTTTCACTGCTGCTTGCATCTAATCTCTGCCATTTCCCTCAGGCACAAAGGTGGATCTGGAGCCAAGAATCCACTTAATCCAGCATGCTGACTCCCTGCAAAAGCATTCCAATGGTTATAAAGGCCAGAACATGATAAAGTAGGCTGCTCAGTATGGATGTCTTGCACTTAGCTGCAGGCAAGAACATTCTCAGCACTGCCCCTCAAAAACACAGGAATTTTGTGTATATTTATGAGGCTTGTTAGTGGGTTTAGATGGTGAGGAAGTGGCTACTGGAGCCAAGGACATGGCTCAGTCTCCTGTCATTTTGAGTTGTTCCTTAATGTCCTTTGGAATCTACACACTGCAGCGAGACTGGCAAAGAAAGGGGGGATGGCTTTATTACTCGAGCAGTGTTCCCACTGCTAGCCCAGCAGCCCCTCCACAGTTCAGGGAAACACTGACAATTCCTACCCAGAATACAGGTCCTAAGTCTCTGTCTTTCACGATGAAATAATCAGGTCACATTCCTGGGAAATTCAGGTGAATCAGCTGAGCTACTTACTCCCCTGTGCATAAATCAATTTGCATTTCCATACTCTGCATTTAAGAATGAATCCTTATCAGCCTGTGAAAGAAAGGATGTCATGGGAGAGGTGTTCCACAGCTCCCACGCTCCTGGGAGTGGTGGCTGACTCGCCAGTGTGCTGGGAAGGACATGGATAAAAAAGAACCGGAGCTCAGTCATCAATTCTCACACATTTCTCCATCAGCTTACAGCGCTGAACAGTTTGTCAGTGGGACCAAAGTACCTCATTTGCACAAGTCTAAACATTTCTGAGGCTTTAGGCTTGATGAATTTATTATTTTTTTAATCATCTTTTTTTTGCATGCTGGTTATACATAGATGTTCTAGATCTGCCTTGGAAACGTTGGACATGGATTTGCATCTTCCAGTTTAACTGTGAGATGAGAATAAGAAATGATAACAGCAAACTGTTATTATCAGCCCTGAATTTCATAAAAAAACCCTCAGGGATAATAAATTCTTTCCTTAAAGAAACCATCTGCTGAAGCAGTTCATCAGGATTAAGGGAGAAAAAACACAGGGATAATCTTAAATTTTAAGTAATCTTTGCTTAGGAAACACTCAACTGTATTTCAAGCCTGTGTGCATTCACACAGAAGAGAGCATAGCTGGTTTATGATGAATATAAAACTGAAAGGAAAAGGCAATTAAACTGTCTAAGAGAAAATCCATCTGTTTGTCAGCTGGAGAAAAAGGACTCACATCACATGATCCAAACAACCTTGGGAAGAGTCCCACTTACCCTTCCAGTCTTTACAGAACTAAGAATGTATATCTGCAGTGTTTCTGTCCAGGTGAATACATTCAGGATCTGATTTATATTTGAAAGTTTGAAGATTTCATCTTATGGCAGCATTAAAAACAGCCAGCAGGAAATGCTATGGCAACGTGTTTCCATGAGGACACGTAGCAAATAGTTATGGCATGTACCTATGGATCTGACATTTGAGGATCTAAGAGTGGAGGGGTGGTTTTTATAACCTAAATACAGCTTAGACAGCATGTATTCTCATTAATATGTATCTAAGCACTCCACAAAAGGAAATAATCACAGGATTTAACTAGGGATGAATAAGGACTCCAGCCATAAGCTGGAAGATCTTTATATGATAGTGGCTGATGAGAAAAATCTCTCTACATTGGCTGTGCATGGGTCACTGTGGGATGGAGCCACGAGAGAGAGAAATACAACTGGATAGACAGGAAGCTGAACATG